>NC_044190.1:24861975-25165475 GCF_900880675.1 Sparus aurata
GATAAATGAGCAATATCGTCTTCATGAAAGTATTCGTAAAATGAGGTTCCCAGCAGCTCTTGAGGTAAATAAGCCAAAATGGCGGCGGTCCTTATAAAGAAAAAAAAAACAAAACACATGTTCACTTGGAATTTTGTCTTCAGTTTATTTAAGTGCTAATTAAATTTGCAATCTGGAAAATATGTCCAGAATTCCAAGGTGGCTCTTAAAATATAGGGGGCAGTATGCCCTCAGAGTAACCAACAGCTGTTGCTCTTTGTAGAGACACTTTATTGATCAAGAAATTACAATCTGAAAACTGATTGCTAAGATATGTTATGTACATTATGTACATGAACAAATTCAAGTTTATTCTAAATGTGCTGTTGTAAAAACAGGTGTTGTGGTAAAAGAACTGACCTGTGATCCACAAAACCAAACATTCCGTCAATAGCATGACGTGAAACAAACTCTATGGGCTTGCGCTTGATGTGATTCGGCACCTGCTGAGAAACAGCACGTGGATGCAACCGACCGACAGCCACCAGACAGCTGAAGTTACATCCATCATTGTCCAGGTTATCAATTTCATACAGATCCACTGCAGCGGCAGACCGTCTTGTTTAGTATTCAGTGCTGCGAATGGTGCAGAAGGCCTTACAATCAGCTGTGAATAAAGGAAAAGTGGTCAGGTGTAATCTGAAATGATAAGTAATACTACTGTGTGAGCATCAGACTTTGACCATTCTGCTAAACACAGCATATTGTTTAAATAATGGATGCTACCATTTATTTTTGAACAGCTGGACAAAAAATCCTCATCTTCCATATTTTTGTTGTATTTCATCCTGCAGAAAAATGAGCTTCTGACGCCAGAACACGGTCTTACACAACTTGGGCTGATATCTGAAGAGAGAGATGTGTGTCGGGAGAAAAGTATTTATGGTTATATTTAGTTATTGTTGATTACTTTTTGCATCGATGATTCTTTCTTGTGTGCGGGTAACCGCTGTGGACAGTTGCTCCTTCACCACGCTAATGTCTTTAGGATGCAGGTAATCAAAGAGACTCTGTCCAATCAGGTCATTCTGAGGACAGACAGACGGACTTTAAAAGGAGGACTGACATTACACAGTTCAGTGCACACCAAAGTGAATTCAAATGATTGGCACAATGAAAAAAGATTTCAGTTTTTTTTAAAACATAACAGAAATACTGAACAGCACCTACATGGCTGTAGTTCAGGATCTTGAACACCGATTCAGAAACAAACAGTATTTTCCCTTGATGACAGTCAACAACAAACAGGAAGCCATCAGCTGCCTGTGGACGACAGAGGAGGTGAGACAGAAGACTGGACAGCTCAAGGCTAACATATTTTAACGTCTAAATGACAAAATTGGAAAACCTCTCAAGTCAGAGCTGATCCATAGCACAAAATAAGATTGGAACTGTAGTGTGAATACAGCCTAACCCTCAATCCTAAAGCTTTTGAATTGAGGCACTGATTCAGCTGATCTAAAACTGAGGGGGGAGTTTGGTTCAATAGCTTAAAGACTACAACCATACAAGCATCATCCCCTGTGTTTTAAATCTGAACTGTATTACTGTTGACAACATTCGATCCTCAGATCTGAGAGGTGTTGGAGCAGAATAACAGCATATGAGTTCAGTCATTTGAAGCAGAGCCAGACCGTGATGTTCTCAGAACATCCACATCAAGTCTCATGATCCTTGTTTTCTAATTATAATCCCCCCAAATAATATATTTTTATATATTATATATATAATAGTATTTATAATATTATTTATTATATATATAATATTATTTATTTTTAATAAAATAATTTTAATAAAATACCTAAAACTTCCATTCATTGATTTATAGCCACTTGGGGACAGCGTCAAACACTAGCAGCACTACTTGGACAATAAAGCATCATGAGGTTACCACACTTCTTATCTAAATAACTGTACATGGCAGATATTTGTGATAAATGCAATACTGAGATAATATATATCGTACTCAAACATCCCACCAGAAACTTACAAGAATCTGCAATACATTGTGTAATACAAAACAGCATCTAGCTGCTTTATGTACAACTTGAGTTGCATGAATTGTTTATTGCTGTAAACATGTTTGATGTAAAATTAACAACTACAATAGATAAATTTTTGCGTTCTTTATCCACAATGGTCAACCTACCCTCTGTATCATATGTTTTAGCTCCTCGTCTGAAAAGAACACAGGTTTGGGATTAACTTCTGTGTAATAGTTGACAGCAGAACCTCAGAGACAAAAAGTTAATCAGCTGTTTAAATGGATGTTTATGTTGGACAGCCATACGCAGGACGGAGAGTTTGTTCAGTTTGCGTGATTTACTCTTACACGTAGGCAATAATGATGCCAGCTCATCTATAAAGCTGTTCCTCTTGTCCCTGCGTCTCTTCTCTGACTGTGACTCCTCCTGTAACACAAACAGGAAGGAGATCGTTTAGACTGTTGCCTCCATGCTGTCAGGGTTCATATGAGAACAAAGGCAGCTGTGGTCACCTGGCCTTCTTATTGCAGCCTTGATGGTTGTCACCAACCCTGTTGAAATATTGATAGAGTATGAGGAGCTGTACAGGCCATAAATCATTCTGGCCTTCACGCATGACATACTGTATTTAACTGTATTTCCCCGTTCCTTTTGTTGCCACAAGAAAGAAAATCCCTCTGCACTTTTTTTGTCTCTCTCCCACCTCTTGACAAATAAATGCTAGCAAATAATTATGATAAAAATGATTAACTCACATTTTACAAATTCCAAAAAACAGTAAATGATCGTTTTCCACATGACACACAAAACAAAATGATAAAGTGCTGATAGTTTAGTACCAAACTTTATGACTAAAACTTCATAAGAATACATTATTACAATTGACTAAACAAGTGCACTGAACATAGTATGATGTCTAACTAGATAAATGGCTGATCTGGTCGTAAGCAATGTTCTTACATATGACTTACATATAGTAGATTCCTTTTCTTCTGAGAGAGAAGGTCTTGGTGGAGATGCTGAGCAGGTTTGTTGATCGTGAGGATGTGAACCTGCTCATCTTAGCTGAAACTTCCTCTTGTCCATTTGAAGATGACTTCATGGGATATTGTTACATTAAACGCAGTTAAAACTATTAGATTTAAAATTTAGAGCAGCATGGACAGATTTAAGGGAGTTGCAGCATCAATGTATTTTTGTCCTCTGTGGTGGACGTGAGTGCGAGACCTCTACAGCAAATCAAGCACCATTTATGTGATCTATCTCAGTCCTGTTGGCTCTCTGTTGATGTAACACACATGGGGGTGTGACTAACATCTCCTGTCTTTGCTTATAGGAATTTTAGCAAACAGGTTCTATAGCAGTGAGGGAGGGAAGTTATCAAACTTTCAATAATCTGTTTTCTGTTCCGAAAAAAGATGTTGTTGGGTTGTTAATGAGAGTCTTACTGATAAATTCATCAGACCTACGTAGATCGTGCATCCCTACCAAACTGATGCCTTACAGTGTACCTTTTTTTGAATAAAAGACTGACCTGATAATGAACAGGATCTGATGTAACTGATGTGAAAAGAATCCTCGTTGGTTATGCAAAAGGTCTACATTTGATTTGTCAATTAGAAACATTTTCTTTCCCTTGAGGATGAACATTTGCGCTTTTGAAAAAATGTTTCATAAACACAATTTAAGATTTATCAAAGTGGTATCCAAAAAAAGAGAGATTGAGCCTTAAGACAAAACAGGTTGAACAGAGAGAGAACAGATGGCAAGAGGAGTAATTGCACACCTGTTTTCACATTATCAGAGTCAGTCATATGAGCTTTTTGTTCCCACCGGGGATTAAAGCATCATTTTGTCCCTCCAGTTTCCAGCACAACATCCTCATATTACTAAACATCATAATCCCTTTTCAACATTGTTATTGGCTTTGTTTTTAACTGTTACTGTTGTATAACAGCATCTCTGGGTTTTGTCACATGAAAGTCTTTTTAAGAGATCCGTCGAGTCTATCCAATGCAAAAGCAAGAAAACACGAGCAAATACAGAACAAAATGGAGCAGAGAACAACACAACATACAGTAGGTTTCTGGGGGAAATGAAACTGATAGAGTTATTGGAAAAAGCTGTCAAACCTCCATGGAAGCTGTTGTTAACCCTACAAATTAACATCATTCGTAGAACCAGAATGTAAATGCGTGAAAAAAGTAATAAGGGCCTTGCGTGCGATTTAACTGAATAGTTAGCCGGGGCTGATAAACCCTGTACACCCACTGTTGAGGGAAGCACCCACTCATTCTTTGGATAATAGACACAAGACAGGGCATTCAGATTGGATTGATTTGATGAAATGTGTTAGAAAAATGAGCAATCTCCCTCTACTTTCATTTCACTCAAGGTAAAATGCTTCTTAAATGGCCTTAAATGGGGGGGGGGGGTCTCGACAAAAAAGAGACAGACTTTGATGCCACCGCCTAACAGACCACGATGATCTGGCTGTCAACGTGATTATTAACATCTGTTCGTAGCACCAGTAGTATTGGTAAACCTACAAGTTGATTATTTTCATTGTCAGGACAATAAGAGAGAAAAGGTAACATATTCAGCAGCCTTATAATCGCAGTTATAAAACAATCAGTTGTCTTCCAAACACAGTTTAAAGCTTTCTAAATATTGTTATGTATCCTTAGGAAAAGAGAATGTCTCGCCAGCAGAGACTTTTGGATCATCACCTCTTCCTACCACACGCTGGCAGTAGAGCACAATAAACAGACGAAACATCTCCACACTGACGAGCTGTACATTCATCTCATCTAACAGGTTTAAGATGTGTCAATGAAATCATTGATCATAAAATGATATATCACCAAAAACAAAACTTCACAATTAACATTCTAATAGCTTGGTAGTTATTGGATGAATGATTAATCAGATGATATTCCCTTGTATAATGGTGCAATGGAAATAGTGTCTGTTTTGGTATCTATCAAGATCTAAGGTGGCAACATATAATAACACACATTACTCTGCAGAAGATATGATATGTATACAAATAAGTTCACCTTTTGAGGTTAGTGATTCAGGTTGGCGAATTTTGCAGTTCCACCAGCTTGAAAGCTGAAAATGTTATCCTAAATTCCTCAAAATGTTATTGGAGAATCAACATCTTACGCATGAGCACCTGTCACACACCTCTGTTGCGAATAAAATCAATAAAGTCTTCTTAAGATCATCCAAAGCTTCACAGCTGTAGATGACAAAACTGTCACTACTGACCGAATTTTCATTTTTGGGTGAACTTCACAACAATTGTGTTGCGATTTCTACACATAACACCTCAGAATATTGTAATTACTCACTACAATGTGTGACCCAAGGGAAAGAGCTGAAAGAATGTCCTCATTGACTGCATGGTGTTATTAAACCCCTTTAGAGAAGCCCAATTTCACTGTAGATTTAAACCAGCCCTGTGTTGTTACTGTTTATATTTGCAGATAGTCCACTAGGAGTCTCTGTGCGCTGCAAATGTTGATCCCCAGTGTCTGTAAATGACAAGGGCTCTAACTGGGCTCAGATAGTCAGACATGATCTCCTCAGACACAGGATATACTGACTCTACCCCAAACTCTCCCGCCTTTTCAGTAAGGAAGATAACATCTAGGGTGGTATCAGTGTTCAAACCAAACCACTTACAAGCTATTTTTCTTGTTCATTTTGCAGAATCAGATACATGAGCATGAACACAGATGACAAAGTGTTGGATCTCAGACATGGTAACCTGTTTACTAGCCTCTGATTGTGTCATTTGACATTGACATTTAGGGCCTTTAGCAGACACTTTTGTCCAAAGCAACTTACAGTAATTCATACATTGACTGTGTAGGGTTTAGTATCTTTGAAAAGCAGACCAGGGGAATCGAACCAGCAACTTTCCAATAACAAGACACTGACTCTACCCCTGAGCCACAGCTGCCCTCAGTCAGTGGACGCAGAATGGCTGCCATTAGCACACGTCAAACACCAAATATATTTGATAATACAAAAAAATACATAATAAAATGGGCAGGAAACCTCCATCCGCACAGAATAATACAATTTAAATGACGAGTGAGAGATTAAGAGTTAGTGAAAGGCAGAAAAATCTTGGAAAGAGTCGAGCAAATATATCATCACAATAAAGCATAAACTGTGGAGCTAAATGTAAGGCATAGATTCAGAAGTGAGTTGTAAAACGAACCACCTTTTGGCTGTTATTCCCCTCTTCCAACAGCTGTGCGAGGACAGACTGTGGCGTCGTCTAATTTAATATAATTCAGGCAGAGAGATGTTAACATGCAACATTATATCTTACTCAACCCCATCCCGATCCAACCATCTGCTCCTTCTGAGGGATAAAGTGTCAGTGTGCCACACATCGACATGAGGAAGTGTGTGGCCTGTTTTTAATGCTGCATTTTCTGGAGTTAAATCAATCATGATGTTATTCATAGTGTTTCCCACAATAAAATTGCAAGGTAGTCACACAGCTTTTGTTTGTTTTTTATTCCACAGTTTATATTTGAGGATGAAGAAGAATATGCTCCAGCTGTATGTGTTTGTATTTGCTCAGCATATGAATGGAAATAACATCTTCTTTAAAGACTTAAACAAACAAAAAGGCTGACAAAAAGGATAAGCTTATGAAAAGTTAAATGTGGAAATGGTCATCATCAAAACAATGCAAAAAGCAATGTGGATTCTATTTCTTTCTTTTTTTTTTAAACAAAACAACACAAAGTGAAACCAGAGTCGAGGGAACAACACAAAAGGTTAAGTGTCTAAATCAGACGGAAGTCATCTGAGAAGAAATGTGCTAATGGGCACATTTGTGTCTGGTGACTGTCTCATATCAGGACATCCATCAGATTTAAGGCTGCATTCTGCTACAGTGGAATATAAGCCTGTAAATGTGATTATGATGTCAGCATTTTAAACAGCATTATGTGCATTTCAGCTGTTCATGTTAACCATTGCCCAAGTCTCACAGGGAGAAATTTTATGGGAATTACTTTGTACTCTTAATGGAAAAAATAAGAGTCTACATTCATCATGCAATATGGTCTACTGCTTATGTAATATATTCAAAATCTCTGTTCAGACATGAAATTGCTTGTTGATTGTTATCATGAGCCCCACTTAACCTCTCCTTTTGTAAGGAGTGAGTCATGAGGATTCTTGTCATAGGGGCATGTCGAGGTTGCAGTGTTTGGGTTTCATGGAGAAATTTTGGTCGGAAAAGTCCTTGTGGCAACCAGGATCAGCCGATGACTAAACTGTGTTATTGTCTGTCCAAGTCATGCTGGTGAAAACTGTGTGGCTGTTGAATCACAGATTAAAAAGGAGTCAAAACACAACCTTATGACTACATGTGTCGTACACAGCTAACGCTTCCTATTTCTTCTGTTTTTCATATATTATTTGCAGACGCTCCTACTACTTTCATCAGGATGATTATTAGAAAGCCTTACCTGCTGTGGTGCAAATCACAGGCTACTATTAATGTCTGCTTTTGGATGTAGCAGACTGTGTTCAAATAATTTACAAAAGTAAAACGGCAGTGCAAGTTATAAGGTATTTGCAGTGAGGGACAGGATTACATACATGTTAGACAGTCAGTCAGATCTCTTCTCATCCTTCTTAAAGCAGGATCATTTTATGCAACATGGGTTTCGTGGAGGGCAGCTGTGGATAAGGGTTAGAGCCGGCGTCTTGTTATCGGAAGGTCGCTCATTCGATTCCCCTGGTCTGCATGTCACAGTGTCCTTGGGCAAGATACTGAACCCCAAACTGCTCCTGATATGCTGGTCAGCAGCTTGCATGGCAGCCACCACCATCAGTGTATGAATGTATGTATGTATGAATTACTGTAAATCGCTTTGGACAAAAGCACCTGCTAAATGCCCAAAATGTAAATGTAAAATGTAAATGGAAGTTTGGCCTGTCACATAAGGCCTTAAGTTATACAATACAAGTGCAGTGCCCGTAAGAAAATCATTCACGTATTCCTATAGAAAAGTGGGATGTTAAGTAACTTTTTCATGGATGGCCAAATGAGGCCCGTGTTTGAAGGTGGGACGTCAGGGATATTTAGGTTTGTTGTGAAATCTGATGTTCCAGGGTATATTTGGCCGTTTTTGACAATTTTTGATTTTGCCATTATATTTCCCCTTAAAAACTATTTACTTGTTGTCATTATTTTCAGCACAACCTCACATGTGTGACTGTACAGTTATTTTTTTATTTTGACATACTGTATTAACACAATGGACCTAAAATCACACAAAAAAACATAAAATTGTTAAATTTTTTATTGTGAAAACCACAAATATGTTTAACAGATCATTTTTTATTACTTATAAAGCAAATATAAATTTGTTGTTTGCTAAATATGTGCATAAATTAAAAAAATGTACAAAGTTATATGTAACTATTTACATTTAAATGCAGGCAATGCTCGTTCAGCTTCTCCTCATTGTTTTGACTAATTATACAAAAAAGCGACTCCACTACACACTAAACACACTACACCAAACACTACATAACACACTAACTATACACTCCAAACATGCTAAATGTCACAAATCTCTCAACTCTCAATATCGCTGTCTCTACACCGACCGTCGTTGCCTGTCATTCATCCGTCTACGTCCCTCCCACAACTTCCTGTTCCTCAACAACCAAACTTGCTGCTTGGACACTTTCGTGACAAAAGCCCGTTTTTACCGTTTCTTCCTGCATCAGACACAAAGCAAACGTGACGGCAATGTTCACGAAAAAGCGTGGCGGACATTATTTACCCTAAGTCCAGTTTTGGATGTGCCGGTGGGTCCGGTCCGTCAACTCGGGAGGTGGGCCGTGTGGGTGGGCTAGCAGCTAGCTACACACGAACATCCACAGATTCCGATTCCACTTTGTTGTCCGCGCGTCTCCGGATCTCCTCAGACCCAAACAGACTCGGTCCGGACTCGTTTAGTCTCATTAATCCACAACAGTCAGTTTAGATGCACAGAACAGAATGGGACCGAACCGCCGGCAAAATCCCGGTCCAGCTCGCGCCGCTGCAGGTATAAATCCGCCTGTTTCTTAAGGTGGGCTCTGCAGTGATTGGCTCTGGTGCGCACGTGACTGTCGTGGCTCCGGTGGACAATGCTCGTGGAATTTGTAAAGCATTTATGAAATAATTTATTAACGGTATCATTGCAGTCCAAACAAATGCGAAGTTGCACACCCTTGAACCACGCAGCAGCCATGTTAAAAGTCTCAGGTCAGTCTGATCCTGATCCGCAGAGATATTTGAGGCACACACACACACACACACAGAGACAGACAGACAGAGAAATAAATTCCTTGCTTTTATAGAGAGATATATTATATAGTATATTATATCACCTCTGGATTGGCCTGACAACATGCTTTGACTCCTGTGACCCTCTCAAAATGTAGTAGTGTGTTGTATTGGCAACCAAAGCAAACCTTGCAGTTTAAACTGGCTATTACTGTAATTTAGATACAAAGCTAAAAAAAAAATTGCTAATTATCAAGCCCGTTCTAAAAGACCAACGTTTTGAGCCAAGATGGAGGGCGGAGATAAGGCCATCATATACCGCCATCAGACCGAGGTATTGTAAGGATATGGACATCTTTTCCAGAAGAGCAAGAAAGTGGACTTGACAACAAATAGGGTGAGTTAGATAGCAGTCTTACAATTTCTGTCTCTCTGTCTGTCTGTGCTACTGTCCGCCATGATGGTGAAATGTCAATGTTTTTCTACTGTCTACATAAATTCTGTGTGTACAGTGAAATGGACGGAGCTTCAAACTTGAGTTTATGAGTTGGTTACTGACCTGTTGATAGTCTGTTAACACTTATTTGTTTTTAAGCTGTGCTGAAAACTCAGAACGAGCCTTAATAACTTACTAGAATTCTTGCGCTATGTAGGCTGTTTTTTTTGGAGGCCCACGTCACACATCCAGCACAGAGCAAACAGGGCCATAGCCAGGATTTTAGAGATACTGAGGTTGTGTATGATAGGCCCAGTAGGGGGCACATTAGGTACAAATAATTGTATGCATGTATTGTTATGGTAATGATCACTGGATACACAACTTATTTCCAGTCTGCAAAGCTTCTGATCAGTGTTGCCAGATCTCATAAGAGAAACAAGCAAGCGGGCCTATGAAAACAAGCCCAAAACAAGCGACTTCTCTGGTCGTGGTAAAAAAAAAAAAAAGAGATGAGATGAGATTATCACCCTGAATCCAGTAATGTATTGCATTGTATCATTGTATTTATTATTGTTTTTATATGTTATGATCCTCTTGTAGTTCCAGGACTTCAAAACAGTATGACATACTATACAATTCCAAGAGGATCGAGGAAGAAGATGATTCAGGCACCAAATATAAAAACATATTCAACAACATAACAATTTGTTGAAAAATAAGTCCTGAAATATGTTATAGCTTCATCAGTTCATGCTCGTCTGACTAGGCTGGAATAGTCTAACTAGCTAGTAGGGCTGCACGATTCTGGAAAAAATGTGAATCATGTTTTTTTTGCTTAGAATTGAGATCACGATTCTCTGGCACGATTTTTTTACACAAAATATTTATTGCACTGATGAACTTGAACAAAACAAAAAAAAACATTGTAGTATGCAAAGCAATGTTTTTTTTTGTTTTGTTTTGTTGAAGTTCTATCATTGGATGAGAAAAGATTTTTACAAAAGTAAAAAAAAAAAATGTTGTACAGTGTTTATTGGGGCCGTATCCTTGGCTAGGTGATATGTGATAGCTGCTGTGGTCGGCTTTCTAAAACAGAGGCATAATATTCCTCCTTTTCCAAAAGCCATGTGACGTGACGTGAAGCTCGAAGTTGGGCTGTGAACAGTTGACAACGAATTTGTCTTCAAAATAAGAGCTTTACATTGCACCCCATTGGAGTTTAGAACTGGGTTCTTAGCGGGGGGCTTTTAATTTGAAAGTAGCGACCGTTCCTAGCTTGCGCTACAACAACAAGCTAGAGATCCAGGAGACGCTAGCATCCCCCGGATCTCAGCGGCTGTCCAGTTGCCCATCTAGCAGGTGAGGCGGCAAATCGGCGGTGCAAAACAGACCCTCAATTTGCCGCCCTCTGTCTAAAACCGCGGACCTAGCCGCCAAAAGGATGGGCAGATTGGCGGCTTGCTGCCCTGTCTAAAAACGGCTGCTCACTCTCACTCCTTCCAAACACAACAGGCGGGCTTCCTCCACTGAATCAAGTGCTGCGTTTGAGGGCGCTTCAAAAAATCCGGGAGGAAATAAGAGCATTTGTTTGTGATTCAGCTCGAGATATAAAATGCTTCAGAATCGCTATGTGTGGAAATGAGATCACGTGTATGTGTGAATCGAGATCGCGATTTTTTAACGATATTTCGTGCAGCCCTACTAGCTAGTGTGGACATCCAGGTATTGACCCCTTTGGAGGCGGTCACAAGGCCAATGTTGTCATCAGATCGTTATGACAACAACAGTCGTGACATCATCACAGTCCAGTTGCGTTCGATTCAATTTCCTTGCGATAACTATGACCTGGATGAATGAGAATATTCACAGGCATAATGAAATCATGTATAAATAATAAAAACAAATGTAACAAAAAAAACTTTGTGGAAAATGTGAACTATCCTCTTGGTCAGTTAAAGAGAGTGTGGAGAGAGAATCACAGAGAAATGTCAAAGAACAAATGATATTGGCGGCATAAGAGCATAAGACGTCACAGTCACAGGTTAAAAACCCAGAGAGGAGGCAGTTTCACTCTGTTGAACCTGGCCTTTGTACTGATGTCTTTGGGGAAGTCTTCAGGTGTATCCTTATACCTCCATTGTTGTTTCCTTTATGTGTAAGTTTTTTGCTGAGGCCAGAACTTGTGCTGCAGAAATAAAAAGTGAGAAGAAAATTAGGGATAATGTCAAATTATACTTCAGCCATGACAGTAGAAGATGGATACCAAAGAGACCCTAAATCCCATTATCCCATTCAATGTTACAGTAATTTGAGGATTATCATCATTTCTCAAAAAAAACAACTTCCGTGCTTAGCACCATATCCTTGTACTAATAAAAAAAGATGCAGTAACAGTGCTTACCTCAATTAAAATTCATCTTCACTGGCTTCATCTGCATCTGCCTCCCTGCTCTCTGATGCTCCACTCACAGGGCACATGCCTCTATTGAAACGCTGGAGCATCTCTGTCTTTGTAATTAAGCACTTCAACCCAAAACGCCTGTGCCTGGCTATCTTCCTTGTTTGTCCATGGGTGGTATGTAACAGCCTGATACATTGTTTCAAGAGCTGCGAGCATCACCAGAGTAGAGCTTCAGCATTGAGACCGATGTGAGCTGTGGTTTTGTTTGTGACAGAATGACAGTCGGGCTGAACACAGTCATAGATTTCCATATCTGGATGTTGGCTGGAAGTCTTTGTTGAACTTGTTTGCACGCTTCAACCAAGAAGTCAAGACACCTGCTCTTCATATTTCTCTCAGCTATGCTCTCCATTCTTGCCCCATCCAATGCCATCATGAATGTGACCCCATGATTGACTGCACGCACAGGCAACAAAACGCTAGGGTCCCTCATGTCGATTGCAAGATGTTGTTGATCTGATGTGGGGATCTTTCCAGGCCTCACCACTCTGGAGAGGAGGGAGCGAAAGAGAAGAAGCAGACATTCCAGCAGTTTGAATGGATACAGCTTTCACTGATGTGTGACAGGCAACATAGGTAGCCACCTTTAGCTCACTAGTCTCGTCTTGTGTCGCTGTATTTGGAGACTCTGAACCTGACGTCAGTGAGCCCCATCGATGAGAATGGCGCTGCGTTTTTTTTTATGTTTATCTGTGTTGGCATGTTGTTGTAAGTCGGCATGATGTGCTCGTATTTCGCACTTAGATATCCTACACAAGGCTTTTGTATCGTCCCCTACTACGGGCTGAATCCATTCCTTTATACCGGTTTCTTTCTCCCGGTCTTTGTTGTATGCTCTTAGTATAAACAGTTTTTCACCAGGAGTGTACCATTGCTATGGGGGAGTTTGATTATCTTTTGAACAAGTCTAGTTTAGTTTATGTGTGGGTTCCCAACGACATTCAGATGAAAACGCTCCTCTCCAGCTTGAAGTAGGCTCTATCTTTTATCAAATCAGGGAGGAGTGCTCACCCACCTGCACATATTGATCTGGCAGAAATTCCTTGTTCATATTTGCACACTGAGTAGACGTTTTGAGGACTGACTGAGAAGCAGAGCAAATATAGAGTAAGCTTACTTTGTGGATTTCATGATTTCCTTCTCTACCTTTGCAATAGTGTCCAGCAGCATGAAACACACCTGGGAGAGGGGTAGTGGTGAGGGTCTGAAGGAGACGGCTTTGAAAGAAATTTGCCCCTTGAAGTCTTATCCACAACAAAATCTACTGTGCATTATTTCTTCCATATCAGTGTTTCCCACTGATTACCCTCGACTGTGGCGAACCACCAAAGTCTAATTTGTCGTGCCACAGATTCACAATGATCCGAAAATGTATTTTACTTCTTATCATAGCATTCAAAGTCTCTAAAGTTTTGCACTGTAGCTTCAGCAAAGCATCTTTCACTCCCTGTTAGTCAAGCCAGAGGCACCCTGCTGAAGTCCCATCCAAATGAATGACAGGCTTTTTTTAATGATTTGTTCTCTCTAAACACACTTTCTAAGAAAAGTCAGACATTTGCAAAAAACTGGAGGCCATGCGGAGAGACCGAAAAGCCAATCTGGCCATGCGGAGAGACCGAAAAGCACACAACACACCTCTTACAACCTGGAACTTTCAAGTTCATTCTGAAGTAGATTTAATCTCATAATCAGCCAAAACAATCTGTACAAGACTGTGTTGTCTCCAGAAAAACAACCACTCGTGGTTTGCATCCTGTCTCCCCTCATGTCAGAATTTGTTTATAATATTACTTCTATTGCTTTTGAAGTAGAAGACGAACAAAATAGTGTATCTCATATATTATAAGAACCTCGGGAACCACAAGGAATTTGCAAAACACCTTTTGGAAAAAGACCTTCTATGCAGTTGTGTTGTAAATGTGACTTCAGATGTCATCACTGTGTTGAGCAGTGTTTCATCTGGTTGCTTCTTCTGATTATATATAGTTATATATAAATATACAGCCATCTCCTTCCTCTGTGTTGAATAATGACCAAAGAAATGTTGTATAATTTGATTTCTCACGAGCACACTGTATTTTTGTCAGCATCCATATTCTTTTACTCATGTCATCTTTCTGAAGAAAGGGAGTTGACTTTGAGTCAGCTTGTCAGTTTCCTTTTATACCAAATGTTCATAAAAAGTTTATGTGGTTTGCTTTGAAACTCCAAAACCCACCCCACAGAGCAGTATGTGTCTGTAATTGTCCACTCTGAATCTTATGAAGTTGTTTTCTTGTGGTAAATTATCTCGTTATCGCGGGTCAACATTTGTTATTTTGTCATGACATAGACAAAGATCTTTTTGAGATCCTTAAAATGATCCTGGTATCTCTGCAAAACAACATTTATTATTCCGCGATAATGACACAAAAAACTTGTGATCTCAAGAAAACAAAGAAAATTCAAGTTATCATGAGAAAACTGAGGGAATAACGTTTGGCCATGTGACCTTTTGGGGCTTCCGTAGCAATGAATGATTCAAGAGAATATCAAACCAAAATAAATCAAGCAAGTTGTGTTTCATCGTAGTGTGGATGCATTATAATGAACAGCAAGAAGTAAATTGATCCACCTGAATAACCCAGATATTTTTGCATTTTTCTGTCAATTGAGATTTTAAAACCTGCAAAAATGACATTTAAAATAAAAAAAAAACTTGCATCAACATGCATTTCATTTATTGACAAATCACAAACTGGCAAACCGGTGACCAAATTTCTTATGTTATTTCTGTTTTGCAGGTATTATATGTGCTCGTAATGAGCAACCAGCAGCTTCATCTTCCATCAGTCAGTTCATCCAGCTTCATGATTGTGAATTTAGGCTAAAAAAGTGCACGTGTTCATTATTCCCAGTAATAATAGACAAAAGGCCTCCAGCTTACCAGTCACGCAATATACATTTGAGATGTGACCCCGCTGCTGTTGAAGAGCTTTCAGCCGTCCTCTCCAAAGATGGAGAGTGTTTCTGTGACTGAACTCCTGTCAGCTGTTGTAAATGCTCATCAGCATGCGTGTTATTCAGACCAAGACCATCTGTGGAGAGACACAAATCGCAGCATAATGATTATTCTTCAGCTACTTTTCTGAGGCAGGGAGCACAAAAGAAATTCAGTGAGGTTCAAGAAAAAAAAAAAAGCTGCAGACCATTACACAGCCCACCACAAGTCAGAGGAAGAAATACTCTCTTTTACCGTCAGTGTGACAGATTGCACCCTCTCAGCAGTAACTCAATTCTGTACAGTCACGTGGAGACTCAGTTACTTTAGTAAGCCTCAATTTTACATCATCAGTGTGACAATTAATTAATGTTGTATTTTAACTGAACGTAAACTTCTTATTTCGGAGGTAGAGCACTTGGACCAACTGTATAAAACAGTTTATACAGATGGTCCCCAATCTGTTTATGGACATGATTTTCACGGTTCAAAGATGGAAAGTGCAGCTGGCATGGCTAACATAAACTTTAACAAAAAGAGCCTGGAGACCTTTGGTTTGTGACTATTGTCCTCGTTACACTCCCTTTTGGCCAAACTAATCTCAGTCGGCTCCTCGTGGCTCCCTACCTGGCGCCTCATCCTGGTAGTTTTAGTGGGACGACACAACACAATTCATCTTACAAGTGTTCAACAACTTCAGGAAGTCTGTGGCAAAACGTGACACACCCACAGGTGAAGAAAAGAGAACTTACAGAGTATTACAGCTCAGCTGTTGGCTCAGTTATCTCCTCCAACAACAAGCAGACATTCTCTTATCGAGAATAACAGACGACTTCAAGGGTGTGCTTGTTGTATCAGTTACAGAAAAACTCACGAAGACGTCTGGGTAGTTTCTGAAATTCACTAAATAATCCTCCTCTCCATTAGAGTTAATGGATGCTGCTCTAGGCAAAAATCACAAGATCTTTTCTCCAGAACAATCACAGTTACTCCCCCTTCTTATTGCCTAATGGGAAAGTTTGGTCTCACATATAATGGGAATGGATTGTGTTGCACTACTTTTATGGGTCACACCATTTCTCCTTTCAAACACACACACACACACACACACACACACACACACACATAGACACACACACACACACACACACACACAGACACACTATACAGTGGAGACTGAAAGGGGATGATAACAGTGAGGTTATACCAAGTGTTGCAGTACAAGGGGTACCAAACTGTGGCTGTAGCTGTTTTAGTTCATATGTTGGCGGATGTGCAGCTGTCTGAGCTTGCTAATGAGCCATAATGCAACCAAGACTGAAAAAAAATAAAATAAACATAATTGCTTGAGAATTACATTTTGTACAAACACATAGCAGGCGCTCAAATGGCCCAATATATATGTCTCTATATTTACCAACACTTGACTTTCCCATTAGCCTCAGCTATAGTTTGCATTTGGTGCATTTAGCAAATATTAACATGTTTACAGACAAAACTATGACGAACGTGGTCAACATTGTACCCGCTAAACATCAGCAGCATGTTAGCATGCTAAAGTCAGCATTACTTCAGTGCAGTCTCAGAGTTACTAGCATGGTGGGAGACTCTCCAGCTCGTCATGCTGAAGATGCTTTTCCTCTGTGTTGTTTGGCTACATTGCTACCAGCTGTCATCTAAGTCTACAAATGTAGTTCTGCAGTTATCAAAACTTCAAATGCATTCACTTAAATCTGAATATTTCTTATCGCACAGTCCTCTTTTTACACAACTAAGTGTAAGAAGTTATGATTTGCAGGCTACTCAGAATGGATGCAGGCACATGAGCAAACATTTCGCCTTAGAGTTCAGAAATTGTCCTAATCCCATCCAAAAGTATAAAAAAAAATGTATGTATTGTTTGTATTGTATGTATGTAAGTATGTATTGTTTGTATTACCTGTTGTCAAAACCAGGTCTCTTGTTTCTGCAGAAGCATCCGAACAATGGACAAAACTGTAACCTAGACGTCTAGACGCCTTTTGACCTGCTTATCCCCAAAGAAATGCCCCTCTGGACACCTTGGATTATGTCAGCGAATTAACAATGTGCCCTTGTGATGATAGGTGTCAAGTCTTCTACCATGAAAACCCGAAATCTCCATTTGAATCCACTTTGAGTGAAATGTCTTGAAGTTTGCCTCGAACACTGTTCCCTCAGTAAAAGTAGGATCTTTGTTTGAAGAGCTTTAAAAGAGTGTGTTGTCTGCTGTGGAGAGATGACTGTGAGATGATTCATTATGGCTTTTAAGATTTATCTGCCCAAAAAGATTTTTGCAAAGGTAATTATCTCCGAAACAGCTGATTCTTTATGAATGACTTTGCAGTGTTCACTCAGATTGCAGTCAGATATCTATGACACCAGAGTGATATGGCTTTCTGAGGTTTGCTTGCCCTAAACTTTGTCACTGCACTAGTTGTGATTCAACCCCTCTGAAAAAGGTTATTGGAGGGTAATGAGCCTGTTGCTGACAGATCTGGGCTACGTCTGCTCCTACAGGAGGTGACAGGCCTTGAGATGCTCAGAAAGAGGTTGTACAGTATCCCACAGGCAAGGTCCCCGGGTCAGCACCCGGCCTTACAGGATTAACACACCTGCCACTAGCACAATGAGGTCTAATGAGCGCACGCTGGCGGCCCCAGTCTGCTAGCAGCAGGCCAAGTGCTCTCTGAGTGGCTCACACCTCAGCGCCTGTAGTGAAGTCCTGGCTCTCGAGTCAATACCTTCATTAGTGACTTCATGGCGGATCACTCTGTGAGGCCGAACAAAGGCTCCCAGGAACACAAAGTGACACATTCCAGGGATTAGAGAATGCCGGCAGGTTAAGTTAATTTATTTTCTTGACACGCAAGGAATTTGCTTTGACAGCAGGAGAAATAACACATTTCCGTATAATTCATTTGACGAGGTGATTTTTCTTCCACTCAACAGTTCGATGTAGTTTGAAGTTGCGTAGACATGTTTCGCCATGTCAGCGGCATTTTCATTCTTCACCCATTTAAGGTAGACTTAAAAGTTGTTCGAAAAATGACATGCCTTAAAATAAATAAAGTGAGATTGTTTTCCTTCATTTGCTTTGCTGTTGAATCTTCCCCAGCGCAATTTAATTCCCTTCATCGAGGTGGTATTCTATCAGTAAGATTAATAAATCACCACAAATTCAAGGTATGCCAAACAAAATGAGCACAATCATATTTTGAGTTTATAAAGGCTTAAGTTACAGTTAAAAAGATGTTAAAAAAAAAAAAAGTAAGTAAAAGAAAGAAGTGACCCTTAATACAAATGAATGTAAAGTCATTTATCTTAACCTTTCAATGGGTTGATGGAACTTTTAATCCTGACATCGTAGGCTTCAACAGAACTGTTGTTTCACTCTTGTGCTCCGCCATTGCCACTGTTATTTTAGAGAAACACAACTTCTTATCTAGCTGCATTAAGAAATTCAGATTCTTCAGATTCAGTTTAATGACTACCAGTTATCTGGTCAATGCAGTCTTCACTTCAACCTGTTGCTAAGATAACTAACTTGAGGAATTCATATGTGCAATAATCAGGATTTCTTGTCCCTATTTAGACAAAGTGGATACATGGAAAGAGTCTCACAGTTGTTTATGTGTAGTTAACGACGGTGACATTATGATTTAGTGGCCGTGCGGAGACCTCTGCCAGCTTCACATGAAACCTGCTGTTCGTCTCCGTGAAGAGCTAGAGTCGACTAGTCCTGCTGCTTCAAGTGTGCGTCCTTCATTGACTCTCACTCGCCTACTGTTCACCTTCATGACCCCCACCCCCTCGCAAAGAGTCAAATGGCAGCGGTGCTTCAGTAATTTTAACCTCTGATAATACGACCTGTGAACCCTTCGATGACCCCCGAACAAAGACCGTGACGTGGTCTTTGTTGGGGCCTGGTATGTTTTTGTTAGCACGCACAAGGACGTGACTTGTGTGTGTGTTTACGTACATGTGAGGAAGTTGTAATAAAAGACACAATGTTGGATCTATGCTCATGTGACAATGAAGACGAAAAGAGGCTAGCAGACAGGCTTCAGAAAACTCAGACTGCAAGCCGGAGGGAAACATTTTCAAACTTATGACGGTCGAACCTTTAAACCTTTTGTCTCTTTTTAATCAGGCCAGCTCAGCGAAAAAGCTTTAGAGAAGCACACTTCAGATTCCTGAATTTCCTCTCGAGTGGCTCCAGAGGTCTGGGGACTCTCCACATAATCAACTTGACATTTATAAAACCCCATTCAGCGATGTGGGAGGCACTCCTCACAGACTTCACCTGTGAAACAAAAGAAGAGGAATGTGCTCGTGTTTTCCTGCGAGAATAAATCTATCCGTAGTATTACATTTACGTTTGTCGCATGTTAGATAAAAGAGGGTTGTTTTTTTTTTTCTGTTAGGTCAGACTAATTTATGTTCATCTGTGTGACAAAGTGGAAAAAGAAAAGAGAGCCACATGAGAGAGTCGAGCACAGAGGAGAGTGCTGCTGTGTGTCAAGAGGCAGGAAGGCTGCCATTCACAGGGCATGTAATACAGTACTTCCCCTTGTTTGACAATGATGCTGCCCTAAATTCAAAGAACAAAGACACTTTGGGTGTGTGTGCGTGTGTGTCTGTGTGTGTGTCTGTGTGTCTTTTTATACTATTTCTTTGTGAGCATCATTTTGAGTTTGACCGGTCCCTCGAGAGGGTTTCCAATTTTTACCCCTACCCCTCTACTTTGAGTGCCCCCTTGTCCCTCAGAACATTACAAAGCGGCTGAACTCCCCCCCATGCTGCTGACAACCCTCCTCTGTCGTTCGACGGCGTTTACGTAAACAGACGCGACGGGACATTTCATGGCGTCTTCAGCCGTGGTGATTTCTTCTCTTGTGTTACTGTGCCTCTCCTGGCATTATCACAGTGCTGTTCATTCAGTGCAAGTCATCAAATAAAAAAAGGGCACTGCCTCATTACTTGAGGCTAGCAGTGATTTATAGGCAAATGTTTGCAAAGCGGTGCTTCAGCCCTGCCAGCCTGCAAAGATATTAGAGGAGTGGTGTAAGTACAGAAGCTTCTCTCACAGTGAAACTCTTCCTGGGTGAAGCAAAGATCTTTCTTACTGCTTGTCGAAAGTGAACGGATTGAACATTGTTTGATTTGAGGAGCAGAAAACAAACGTCTGACAGTCTGCTGAGGCTGCTGACAGTCTGGAGAGACGAGTCTCTCCTTGGAGGAAGTCATGTAGTTCACGCTGTGAGGAGCTGTTGGGTTTCTGTAGGTCACATCTGCTCCTCTGTCAGTGTTGTCACACAGCGGGCTGCTCGCTCTGTGAGTTATGGATCATATTTATAACAAAACGCATGACAAAATGTCGACACTGCCATTAAATGTGCAATATAGAAGAATTGGCACCCTGTCAGATTCAAACTGCTAACGAATAGGAGGCAGCGTATCACCAGAGAAACCGCTAACTGCTGATAACTGCAGGGAGAGCTCAGATAGCTCAGTTAGCAGTGAAGTTAGCTGCCTGTTTGCTGTCTCTGCCCGGACCTTGTTCACTGTGACGCTGTTAAAAAACTTTTACACTCTTTATTGTGCTGCTAATCATTGTAAAAGTGACTTGAAGGGGTCATCACCCGGAAATCACAATTTCTCTCATTAAATCATGCATATTGGTGTTGGACCTCTGTTGAAACTTGCCTGAAAAGCTGGAGTTTGAAAGTGGCTTATTTTTTTCGCTTTGGCTCTTTTTCCGAACAGGAATAGCGCACAATAGTGCGCGTTCCTAAAGCACGAGATTTTGACTCTGCTCCTGTGGTGACGTTACCACAGGAGGCTACTTGCATATGCACCGGCTCACAGCCGTCCTCAGCCAGACTTTCTGAGTGAGCACGCCGAATCTGCTTATTTCTCTGTCATTTTCACGCCATACATCGTGACCGCCAGCATTAAAACTCAGGTCTTACATGTAAAACACGAGTGTGAAAAGTAAGAAGGAAAAAAAAAGAATTTACCATTCAGAGACATCCTGCTATAAACGTGTCTCTTCCACCGTCTCTGCCTCTTCACTCTCCCGTTCAGTTTCCGACTCCGGCTCGTACATAAATGCCTGAATTCCGTAAGGTTCGTCATTTAGTGTGTGCGCCATGACAGGGGGCTGTTTATGTTTTGGAGTCTCATTACATATTAATACAATGCACATCCGGAGCGTTCAAAACCTCGCGCATAATCTCGTGTGAGAAAGTCACGGTATGAAAAAGTGTCAGAACAAGCTCTATGTTTGATTTTTTTTTTTTTTTAATTTCTAATAAGTTTTAAGAATTGATCCAAAGCGATCCAAGAGGGACTGGATATGTAAAAAACCAGGTGATGGCTCGTTTAAAACAAACCTCTGCACTACACATCACAGTGATTTATATGATGTTGCCTTATCAATGATTTTAAATGATAAGAAGAGTCTCTGAGGGATCAAACCATGATTGTGATTAAATAACACTGAGTAACACGGTACACTTCACCTGGAATGATCCTCCACTTTTCAGACATATATGAGAGTTATGTAACGTCGCGTTCGCTGCCGTGTCACCGAGTCACTGTATCTGCTGAGAAACCCCGTCGCTCGTCTTTTATTCTTCCTGTGGTTTTGAATAATTCAATACACCTATTAACTAGCCAGGACACAGGTAGTAATGTATACTTTTGTGCTGTCTTGAGTATCACCGTGTATTCAGTTATAAAGGGCGGTTGATCACGGGTAGAAACCCAATACTGTCTCTGGTGCTGTTTTTGTTTTATTCTCATTGAGCCTGGAAACTTTTTGTGAGCAAAATAAATCTATTTTCCGTCTCCTCTGCAGGTGCAAGCTGTTTGTCATCGGCTGCAGACGACAGCAGGGACGTCTCGTACCGCGCCGAAGTACACTGTATATAAACGGAGCGCTTCTGTTTATGTGAAAGGCCTTGGACGATGTTTCAGGGCTGCAAATCAAACTCTGAACTTTGTCATCTGTGGGCCACGGCGTTGGTTTGAGGCCAGTTCAGCTGCATTATATAAGAACTCCACCACGTTCCGGAGAACACTCGAAGTCAACAGCTAGAGTTTTAACTCGTGCAAGAAAATGTAATCATATTGTTGAAGCCTTTAACTCTAAACTCAAAACGCACTTCTTTGACTTAACATTTAATGAGTCCTTGACTTCGATGGTGAGCTTCTTTAGCGGGTCGTTAGGGTAAGACTCAGTCCGAGTCTCTTACCAACAGTGTTAGAATTCACATTGTCCTGCGAGAAACGAGATCTGGATCGTCATACCCTGGGCTCCGCTGGATCATTGCTCTCCTCTGTTTAACCGTCTCCTTACATCTTTATTTCTTGAAAATGTCACGCCTTCACTCCGATCTTCCTAATTTTACTGCTAATTATCTCGTATGACCCGCCCTACTCCAGGTCACCACGAGGAGGTCGCGCCACTCCGGCACCGCTTGGCGATGCCTCAGCCTGCTCAGTCGTGTCATGGATCCACACGCTTTACATGTCTTATATCATTTGTGAACAGGCGTCCTGTCAATGCAGTTAGTTGTTTTTTTTAACACAGTAGAGCGCTAAAGAATGCTCAGGCTCATAAACATCACACAACAGACATCTTCGACTACCCGTATCAGACTGTTACGTGTTCGTATGCAGCGGTGATGATTACAAAAGTTTGGCTGCGGTTTGAAGTTTTCAAGAAGGAGGAAACGAGGGAAGATTTTCTTTCTTTGATTCTCTTGATAATCTTTAATAAGGATATCTTTTGACACAAGTATTGATCCCACAGCAGTGCTCGCTTTTCCCCACACCAAAATCTGTGCACCCCAGTCGACTCATTGGTTTTATTGTGAGGTAACATGAGGTCAGGGCTTGCTGTGGCACTAAAAGCTGTGACGGAACAAATGTAACTGAGAGGTGAAAACGTTTGTTTTATTTTCACGACACTGATGAACAAACGTGGCTCGGTCTGATTCGTGTCCTATCTAATCAGTGCATCTTTGGTTATCAACGTGAGGATAGTAATATTCACCCGGGCCGTAGTGTCGTTTCCATAATGACTGTAGAAGAATGCTGAAGCCTTAAAGGACAGGTTCGCCCAAAAATGTTAATTCAGTCATTATCTTCTCAGCCTCATGTCGATGGAAAGTCAGGTTGTAGTCCACAAATCATTCCTGGAGCTTCACAGCAAAACAGAGCTGCAGCGTTCCTCTAAAAAAAACTGAAGAAGATGAGACTTTATAACATAAAGTGGTTCCATACAGCTCGTCTTAAAGCGTTAACACACACCTTGTCTGAAAAGTGTGTAAATAGTGTCTTTTCAAATCGATTTTGGAGCCTTGGATGAGGCCAGACGAGCTGTGTTGAGCCACTGTTTGATTTTTTTCTACTTCAGTCGTGTAGGAGAACGCCGCAAAGCTGTTTCGCTCTGAAGCCCCAGAAACACTTTGTGGACTATGAAACCTCACCTGACTTTCCATCGGCATGAGGGTGAGTTGATAGTAACTCATTTTTTTATATTTGGGTGAACTTATCCTTTTTTAAAAAGAGCTGCGGTTCACTACCACTACATGAGGCCCGGTCCAGCAGTGTTTGGCTGTCAAACAGAATCATTAATGCTGCAGAGAAGAGAGTTTATCACAGCTCATGACGATCAGCAGAGCTTCAGATGTGCCACGAATATCACATGACCAGCGGCGATTGGTTGTCGGCAGTAGGAGGGAGTGAAGGGAAGAATTTCTTCTTCTTGACCTCGCAGAATTACAGTCTGCGGATTACATCACTGTGTCTTTTAAAGGCGAAGTAATCTCGCTGTAAAATGATTGATCGTAAACACATTAAGCCGACATGAAAATGTACTTTGCGTAAGAGTTGTCCCTGACACTTTGTGGATTTGAAGATTTGTTTTCCACCACCACCACCGAAGCTGCCCCTCCCTGCGACCACTTATAGACTGAGCAGGAATTCATTAGACATCACAGACCTAAACTGGCCTTTAACCACTTAATGAACGCCCTCATTTTAAGGTTCTTTTTCCAAAACGACATGCCGAAATTAAAAGCACGACAGCTCCCACATAGTTTGAGACTCAGGGATGTGCTTGGTACCATTGGAAAGGTAACACCCTCAAGTTTTTTCTAGTGTAAGTGTGATTCTATGACATACTGACACAGAGTTACAGAGGTTTTGGTTTCCTTCCAATTCAAATGTCAATAAACTGACTAAGATATAAGGGTTCAGCTATATCTATGGACACAGCAGACACAATTAGGCCATAGCCACAGGTCTCAGCTTGCTACACTCAAAATTTGAAGTCAAAAGACTAAAAAATAGATTTTTAAAAAAAAAAATTCTAACGGCATGTCTGTGAAGTTTGCTTGGGTCCTATTTTTCCAAGAGCGCCTACTGAGATTCAAAGGCTTATAACTTGAGAACCCCTTTACCTAGAAACATAATCTTGGTCTCAAATGAAAGCTAAGACCCTGGGGCTTGTTCGACACTTGTAGCTAGTTTTGGGTAAAATGACATGGATATTCCCATTCTATGGACTCTTGGCGAACTATGAAAAAAAAATTGTGGCATGACGTTGTAGCTGTGGAAAAAGAGAACACTCCGAAGGTATGTAGGCATTCTTGCTTCTTGCGGCAGAGGGCTCTTTCTAATGTTGTGTCATGGTGAGTTTAGAAGGCTATTACATGGTCTGGAAATAACTTTTTTCCTTTGCGTTTGGGCTTAAAATAATCACGACAGTCTACGTTGAGTATATACTGTTAAGATCTGATGCTTAAAACTATAAGCAAAAAACCTTTTTGTTTTTACGAAGGATGTTCGTTTAGTGAAGGGCGTTCCTATGTTGGAACGGTGTTCCTTAAGTGGTTAACTGTATTCATGTGTATTCCTGCAGCTGATGGAGTCCAGGACCTCCAACATTAACCGGGTGCCTCTGTTTTGACTGCAGATATTCTCATTATGACTCTGTGATTCACAGCGAAGAGGTTTTTCGTTATCTGAGATGTTGCTCGCATAGTAATCCACAGACCTTTGACTTGGTGTTTTGGCTGCAGCTGACTCTGAGGTGTGGATTAGCGCGGCAGAGGTCGTGGAAGTGATGTGCTATCACCCTGAAGTCCCGACTCAGACGTGCACAGATCATTTTTCAGTTTAGTGGAGAAAAGAGTGAACAAACAAGCTTCAAGAACAGTTTTATTTTTGTGTTAAAACAACTTTCTTGTTGAGCTCTTGAACCAGCTTTAAGAGGGACTTTATTAAAAAAAATATGGGAACATTTGGGGATTATTATGATGCCACATAGAGATGAGCTAAGTTTTCTGTCATCCATGTTGGAATATAGAGTGTTTTCAGTTGCTGTAGAGTCCAAATAATCCCTGAGAGTGTAGCAGTTCTTTAAAAAATGATTAACAGTAAGATCCAATCCTAAACCAGTGACTCCCACACGGGCTGGCTGTCTGAGTCCTGACTGTGCAGAGAACTTAAGCCAGTGTCTGAGTCGTCATCGTTCCCGCTGTGGGTCTTCGACAGACCCCTGGCCTGCTCCACCCACTCGCTCTTCCTCTCCAAAGTGCTCATCATCCCCATCTTAACATCCGCCCCGTGGCAACATCCCTCCGTCCTTTCCTCTAGGTCCAAAGTGTTCACTTTCTCCAGCAAATCCCTCATCTCCTTCGCCCTCGCCACGCAAATCTCCTGGGTCAGCTCTAAATCGCTCCTAATTGCTTCTAAATCCGTGTTGAGGCGCAGGCCGATGTACAAACTCGCGTCTAGCTGCGTCCTGAGCCTCTCTCCTTCCAACAGCAGCTCGTTTTCTGACGCCGTCGTGTCTCCTGCTGCGTCGCTGCTCCGCAGCTCCTCCGTCCTGCGCTCCATCCAGCGGTGGTTCAGCTCCTCCTGCACCTGCGTCCCGATGGTGTCTATGAGTGCCTCCTGCTGCCACAGCTCCTCTTCCAGCCTCACCACCTCCTCGCACTGCCTCACATACTCCTCAAACTTGGCGAGGGTCTGAGCTGAGCACAGTTTGTCCGCCTCTCGGCCGGGAGCTGCAGCCGCCTCCACTAAATACGTGTCCTGCACATAGTTAATCCCGTGTCTCCTCATTCTGTCCACATGCACCTTCGCCTCGCACTTTTCGATCTCTGCGTCCAGCTCAGTGATCCTCTGGATCTGCTGGCGGATGGTGTGATCCTGAGAGATCACCAGATGAGCCAGCGTTTCCATCCTCTCCGCCGAGGACGCGTCTCTCTGCGCCCTGTTCCTCTTGTTGATCTTCTCCAACTTTCTGAAAGCCTTCCGAACGATCCGACGATGTTTCTCAGGTGAGATGGCACCCAGTGGTGAGCGCGCGGTGCCCGTGGTGACGCAGGGGCTGTGTTTGCTGAGCACAACGCGCGCCTCTGCGCTCCGGGCTCCGTGGTTCACCAGAGACGCGTCGCTCTTCACCAACACGAACTTCACGTTCCTCTGCTCCTCTCCCCACGCCACCCACAGACGCAGCACTTTGGTTCTGTTCGGCAAAATCCTCTCGAAACCTCTCCATTTCTCCACCAGGCAGTAAGACTGCGAGACTCCTGTGGAGAGGCCGAGCTGCGAGTTCTGGTCCTCCAGGAGCACTTGGATCACATCAGCGCAGGTTGTGCGCTTCGACAAGCCGAAGATGAGCTTCTCCTCTCGGCAGACCCACACTGAAATCTTACTCTCCTCCGACTCCATCATGAGTGTCTGCTAAACTTTACCTCTCATCAATAAAAAAAAAAACCAAACAAACACAACAAGTCCTTCTTGAAGTACTTTTAAATCCGCATGCATCCAAACTCATGTCCTGTGTGTGCGTGCGCGCTGCGTCCCGGGCGCGTCTGCAGCTCCATGAGTCCCTCTGTGCGCTTTTTATGGAAGCAAGGAAACATTTCGCTGCCCTGTGATCACGTGACTCCCATCAGCAAGTGTCAGTGAAGAGGACTTCAGTTTGTGATGAGCGGTTCTGTGGTGAGAGGAGCCGTTAGCTGGAGCCAGGATGATGTCAGCAGTGTAGAGGGAAGTACCCAAAAGTTAAATAAAAGTAAAGATAGCGAGTTAAATATTCACTACTCAAAATGCTAAATGACTGTAATGTTACAAAGCCGAATTCATTTGTAAAAGTCTTAAAAGTATCTAATATTAAATATAAATGAGTTCCAAAAGTAATTTTCTGGAAATAAATGTACTTGTGTTTCAAAGGTGTGTGTGTGCGCGTGCGTGCGTGCGTGTGTGTGTGTGTGTGTGTGTACTGTATAGGCTCTCATGCAGCATGAAATCTGCAAAGTAACTTAAGTTATCAAAAAACTGCGGTGGAGTGGAAGCATAGTGAAGCAGAAAATGAAAAAATTCTCAAGTACAAGTACCTGAAAATTGTACTTGAGTAAGTGTACTCTAGTTACATACATGTTGGATTTCAGTGCCGTATTGATCACCACCTGTTTCATTCTGAGGTGCGTTGGATATTTCTTGTGTGATGCTGTTGCTGTAGTAAATCTGTTGTGATTGACTGGAAAACTTCAGTGTTGAAAACATGCAAATATTTACATTCAGCAGACACTTTTGTCCAAAGCGATTTACAGTAATTCATACATACACTAATGGCGGTGGCTGCTATCCAAGGTGCCGACCAGCACATCAGTTGCAGTTTGGCGTTCAGTACCTTGCCCAAGAACACTTTGACATGGATTCGAACCTGCGACCTTCTGATAACAAGACGCGGCCTCTACCGCTGATCCACAGCCACCTCATGATAAGATTCATCGAGATTCGTTCTCTCACATTTAACTGACTGGATGAAATATTGCATACCGAAACATTTTTAAAGCTATGTGTGTTATAAGTGTTTATTGATTATGATGGATTATTTATAATGTTAACTGTTTGTACAGTTTGTCAAGCAGTAAATGTGCAGGCAGTATAGAGGTTAACAAGCTGTAACATAATAATAATGATGACAATAATAATGATAATAATAATAATAATAATAATAATAATGATAATAATGGTAATGAACCCTGTAATTATATAGCACCTTGTTAAAACAATGTCATGAAGCATTTTGCAAATGAAAAACTCACAAATCAGCATCACAATTGAAATAAAAATCCAGCAAGTTAGGGTGAGTGTGAGAAAAACTATTAAAAAAAAAGGGAAAACAAAACATTTGGGGGGGGGGGGGGGAAGAAAATGATACAGGTTATATGATACTGTTTGGGTTGATGCGGACTGGTAGCAGAATTTGGGTCTTACTGAGATTAATGATACACAATATACAATAAATATCCACTTGACAAATCTTGGGCCCCGTGTTTGGCCCAGTATCAGGAAATCTGCCTTATCAGCCTTATACTGGTGCCAATTTATAGCCGATAAATGGAGCCTATAATGTGAAGACAAATAGCTTTTGTTGAGTTAACAAGCTCAGCATTCACGTACTCAAGCGGCAGCACGTTCTCCTAACACTGGTTTAAGAGAAGAGAAGAATCAGAGGTTTAGCATGTTGGGTGGAGCCACACAGTGCAGACGTGAGTGTCAGAGATGTCCTGCTCCATCGACACTGGCGACGACATGATTGTTATTTGCAATATGTATTCAGCAAAGGTTCAGAGTGGAAAAGCCCAAGAGTTCTAACACAAGAGATTGTACTAGTTAATGAATACCGAATCGCTACATCTCCCCCTAAACTACAGGTCAGGACCTTTTTTTGTGCTTGATCGCTGAATCTTATCTTATCTCAACAGTGAAACACTTTGAAATCATGAAAACCATCATTCAGACTCATACAGAAGAGGAAGGAAGAGAGAGTCACGAAGGCAGCGTGGCAGAGTCGAATGATTGGCTTCAGTTGATTATCTTTTTTCTTCTCTTTCACTTTTGTGGATATGAGGGAGAGATTTAAAGGTCTACAGTGAGGAGTGTTCGAAACATTGTGCTGCAGCGCTGAAGGAGAGCGGCTGAGTCTGAACTGAGTGTTGTGCGAGTGTCAGCTGTGACTGTGTCTGTCCTTGATGCTTTTAGTCAAGGGATGTCTTTTTAAAAATGCTCTGTCGAGGACTAATTCATCATTTGGACTCTGTTGGCTTTCAGTTGATCAATATTTCTTCATTATTTCTTCTTTCTTCTTCTCATTGACAGATTTCGACCTCGGCGAGTCTTGAACTCGTGAGCCTAGATCGCAACGCAAGAGAGCAAACTGCTGCTCACTCCTGTCTTTGAGAGGGGCCGACAGACAGCCGTTATCTGGAGTTTGGGTTTGTTACTGCTGCTGAATCTGTCCTCTCAGGACCCAGAGACACAACAATAAGCATACGATACAGTTATCAACACTTGCAGTAAAAAGATGTCTGCCAGATTTTTGTATGTGCATCCTGTGGCAATAAAATACATGATAGATATCATTTTTAAAAGAAAAGTTCACCCAAAAATGACAGAAATGGTCAAAAATATGAAGTGAAACAGAAGTGAATGAATATGATTTAAATAGGAGAATAAACTAAGAGCAGTTTTCTGATGCCTTCATGCTGATCTTTCTTTAAAATTGAATTTGAAAAAAGGAGTTTGTAACAGCCTTCATATAATACTGATGCTGCTTAGTGACATACATAAGAATACGAGGCCATCAGCAGGTAAACTGGCTATTTCTGTGTAATCATGTTTTTTTCTTAATGTCTATCATCAGGTCAGACGTATGCTGCTGGATAAATCATCTTGTTTTTTGTTTTTTTATCAGGATGATTTGAGGAGTCTCTCAGTCTGAGGACAGATGCTGCTCTGTATTCCAATGGCACCAAAACAAAGTGAACTTCACTTCACACGTACATTACCTCACCTTCTACAACCTACAAACAACAGGTAAAATATCATTTGACATATGTTGCCATGATGTTTTTATTGCTTCCAAAGCGAAGGTACAAACCAGCAGGATCAATTTTTATTGCATGAGGCAGCGGTAATTGTCCCACCGAAACCCACCAATGATTAGTCCTTTGTAGATTTAATGGCTGAAAAACTGCGGGATAGGTATGGTGAAAATGTTTGTCAACCAATGTAATGATTAAAATATTTTCAAAATGATTTGAACTACTGAAGCGACAAGAACTATAATTTTGCTGATGCTGTCACAGCTCCGGAGGTGTTAATGACAGTGCGAGGAGCTTTTTTTAAGCAGCCACGTGGTGGTGCTACACGCTCCAAGAACAAGACCGATTGTCTTGAATGCTAGACTTAATTTTTATTTAACTTTATATGTTGGGTGGTGATTCACATATCTAATCAACACCAAACGTTTTCTCTGCAGGATGTGTTCTAGCAGTGTGGTTGGAGAACCCTATTTGCCTAGATGTAACTCTTAAAAGTCTCAATTTTCCGGTATAAAAAATGCATCTCATTCCCATCTCATCAATACTGTCTACTAACACTGCAAGAAAACAAGCTAATATTTTTTTTTTTCATTTAATATCAAATCAAATCAACTCAACTTTATTTATAGAGCACTTTTCATACTTTTTTTAATACCCACAAGTTCTCTGATACAGTTTAAATGGTCAGAATAATTATTGTTTGAGCCTTTTATTACTTTTATAATCTCATTTCTACTACAAGATTTTATTTAAAATGCTAATATGACTGTATTTCTCTTCTACTACAGTTTACTGGTGTCATTATCTACAGGTTAAGGGACTCATGATACTTTCAAACTTAACAATGTCTCCCTCTGCTGGTGGCTTCTGTTACTACAGTGGTGTACGTTAAATATGTTCCCTGACGTGTGAAACTGTGACAACAGCAGTAAAATATAAAGCTGGCCAGAGGCTCCATCTACTGTTGATCTGAGGTTTCTGCAGTTAAAGAGTTAAATCAACAGAGTCGTGTCTGCTTTCTTACAAATCCAGCTCAGTAATAACTTGAAGCGACAACAAAAGGAGGCAATATTTTTCAGATTTATTTAACTGCAATATTGCATACATACAAAGTATCTAGAAAGCTACAAAATATCTACTATTATCAAGAAGGCATCATAATGTTACGGAGCAAAGACAAGACCATAATGCAGAAACACGGAAACATCGCAGAGCCTCTTTTCTCTCCTTTGCTCCAACACTTTTTACCGTCAGGGATACGAAAAGATATCACACATCTGTACCAAGAAAAAAAGCTAAGATATCATTTTTGTACAAAGCACCTTTTTACAAAAAAAAACAAGTTTGCACACAAAACCCAAAATGTGTGTATGATAACTATGTGAGCTGTGTGAAAAGTCACTTTAAAGCCACCATCTGAAAAAATGGTCATAAAACAAAAAGGTACCAGTACCTACTCTTCAACAGAATTACAAATAACAAGAGCTAAACTGCTGATATGTTTGTAGCATGATTCCTCAACCTTTTGCTTCTTTTTTTTCTTTTAACGTGTCCATTTCCTCCTCAAATGGTCCACCAGACATTCTCGCCAGCGAAGGCATCAGTCCTGCTGTTGTAGTGTTGAAACGGCATGTCAAAATGTACCAGCAGTGCAGCAGCAACTTCATTACCGCCTTATTCGGCTTGCAATATACAAGATGATGTCATCACGAAACCAAGTACAACTGTATACAAGCACAATAAGAAAAAACAGGAACGTCTCACTAAATAATCAATAAATGTGAACAGATACACAGGGTAAACATAAAGAAAGCCTCAGCGTCCTCACTGTGGCAAAATACTGAATGATTGAACTTTATCTGCATCCACCAGAGACATTGTCTGCAATTATTTAGAGCTTCTTCGGCTAAAATACTTTAGATGATTATAATTAAATGTTTGAATAGCTACGGTTCTTGTGGTGAAAAGTATTAACCTCGACGGCCTCGTCCACATTAGCAGTTGTGAAAAAATTAGTTTCTGAAACAGTTTCAGACGTGACCGCATTAAAACAGTTTCGAACTGTTAGAATTAAATAACCATTCACTTTCCGCCCTGAAAGATATTAAATGATAAAAAAGCTTGTGTTGGGTCTCTGCCACGCCGACATCACAGCTGCATCATCAACGGTAACATTGTGAAAGTGTGATGTTTGTGGGTTTTTTTCAAATCGTGCGAGCATGTGGTTGCGGAAAAGAGGAAAAAAGAACAAGAAAAAACAAACAAACACTTGAACCTGCAAGTGTGCACGGAGCAGACAGCTGCAGTGTTTCTATGAGTCCTGCACGCAGTCAGCAGCGGTACATTATCAGCAGGTCTTTCAGTCTTTTCTTCAAATACTAAATTTGTGAAATCAATTCTCAAAATTTAAAGTAATATAACATTTATTTTAGTTTTTTTTACCAGTAACCAGCCGTCCTCTGCTGTCAGTACAATCCTTCTCAAAGGCAATGTGGTGATTGGTTTCACTTATGTCTCGTTTTTTTTGGTCTAGCAACATTTAATTTGTAATTTCTGTTTTGATATTTTTGAAGCTGGAAATTTTTAAACCAAAGGCACTTCCTTGCTACCATGCAGGACATGACGAAAGATTGACTGTATCTCTGTGGTTTTTTTTTTGGTCTTCTACAACAGGAGAGGCAGTCAAGTCTGTGTTTATAGTACACTCTTTGAAAAAAGGCTTACAGCGTTAGAGAAAATATAACTTGTATTATAACTCTTATCATAACTTAATGTCACATAAGTGTACTGCCACTTAACAACGACAGCTGTATTCCTCGGAGTGTACCGGTTGTAAGAAACGTGATTTTTGTAAGACGCGAGTTGTTTTTGCCTGTTTCGTCCACAGAAAACAAAGGGTAACGTTAGAGTATAGTCTAAGGCACTGTACATCTACCCTTTGGCAGATAATATTGTGAATTCCTTGCACAAACATGTAAAGAGTCCTCCCGTGTAGAGATCACAGTTTTAGTGGCATCTTTTGGAGTTCACACAGCTATAACATGTTTAAGGCTGGGGGATCGGTGTAGGCCACGGAAACATGTGAACAACTTGAGTGTGAAAGGCAGCAACACTCTGGCTTGGAGTTATTATAGGCTAGTCTTCCACGGGGGGGCGAAGCAACAGCGGACTGAGCCAGGCCTGCCGTTTTAAAAGTGATTTATACTGTTAGGATTTTTTTTTAAAACTATTATTTGGAAACCACAGATGTAACTGAGGGGAAAGTAAGCATCACTAAGGCAAGCTCAGGAAGGGGAACAAAGTGCTTTTGGACGAGATGAGAGTCATCTGTCTAAAACCCAATTATCCTCCTGTCGGCTGTCACAGAGAAGGGACTCGTTTGCAGGACAGAAATGCTTAGCAAGGTGGTAAGACTTTTTGTCGAGCAAATGCAAAAAATGTTTGTGGTATTTTCACAGTGCATTAATTCTGTTAGTGTCTAAGACTTGGAGTGCTTCAACAGGGATAAATATAGTAATGAAAGCTGGGTTGGTTTGTAAAGAAACAGCAGTAATTCTGCGAGATTAACGACTACTCTCCTCCAACGACCATGTTTGTAGTGTGGTTAGTTTTGTTTCTTTGGAAATCTATTGGCTGTGGGTGCACGTCTGTATATCGACGGTGTGTATGTTCACGAAATTATGAATTACAGACGTACAAAACACAGTCAAACAAATGAACACATAATCACATCAGGCCGCTGATAGAAAAGGCAGCATCCTTTTTTTTCTTAGTCTACATAACAAAGCAGAAAGAGACAATATACATATTTTCCATTTACCAAATCAATCTAGTAAATTTTTTAACAACGGCCACATTTATACCAAACGGAGAACATATTTTAAACAAGAATTCCCATATTTTAACATAAAACAACTGTACCGCAATTCACAGCTGCAGTCAAATAACAAACACTTTATATTAAAACAAATTTATAACCGACTTCACCCGATGACCAAAAAGCATTGTAGGTGTGACTTTCAGGTAGAGGCACTGCCACTTGTTTTGAGGTTGGTAAGTCTATGAAAAGAGGAGAAGGAGAAGGAGGAGGAGGAGGAGGAGGAGGAGGAGGAGGGGGATTGAGCAGTGGGGAGGGAGATGAGGAAGCTCGGAGCCTCTCATTCCTTTACCAGTCTGTAGATATGATGCTGGGCGCCATGCTCGCTGTTTGAGACTTCAAACACACACGCCATACATAGCAGCGTCTCCTGGGTGTCCCTATTCGTCACCACCTGCGAGAGAAGAGACAGTCAACTCTCCAGCAGGCAAACGCAGCATCCAGAGCACTCAGCACAATCCTTAACTGAACAAGCGAGAGATGAACAAAACACAAGTACATATCAAAAGCTGTGCTTTTCTTCAAAATGTTTTGCACATTTCCCAAACGGCATTCAAAAGTGAGTGAATGTGCACTTTTTAAAAACCTTTTCAAGATAATTTGAAAAAAACAAAAAAAATTAGGGGATTCTTTTTCAAATTGCTAAGGTTGCAGCTTGTTCTTCTTGTCTTACCTGTCTTGTAAATCTGTATAGTATTTGATTTATTTGTACAAGCACTTTGTGACCTTGTAAAAACAGGTGCTATAAATAAATTATATTCCTATTAGCACTATCATTATAGGGTTAAAGTAAATATCATTAGGTCCAGTCATAGATTTAAAGATCTGTAACACCCGAAATGTGAATTTTCACACAGATCATCAGACTAAGAGAAACTAAAAGATGAGTAAATTAAATATGATGAAATGTTTGTGGTAATCAAACCTCACAAATACAAAGCAAATTTATCACACTGAATTTAAGACATTTTAAGACTTGAAGGACCTGCAGACCCTGAATTTACAAAGAATAAATCAAGTAGTAAAAGATCAAATGGAAATGTTTTACAGGTTGATTCCTTCAGTATGAAAATGTAGCTGCATGTGCATTCAACCGTACACAGCATTCTGTAGCTGCACCTGTGAAAGATACGTTATGTTAATGATAACTGATTGATTTAACATGTAACTGTACTCTTTCCACCACTGCAGCGTTGATGTTATAAAATTGAAGAACATGCACCCCACTGTTTCTGTATGAGCGACGAGAACACTCAATATGTTCTAACACAGCAGGTAGATGTTATTTTACATTTACTTATTTTAACATCACTGGACAGACAGGATTAACAGTCATATAACTACAAGTGTAGAGACGAAGTCCATTACCAAAAACAAAACTTGGCTGAAATGCATTACTTTCCATTCCTGCGGCAGATTTTAGAGCTTCTTAAGACTTTCTTAATCTTCGACGAAGAGGAAGTAGGTACTCATTGATCTACAATAATCTCTAAAAGCATGTTATATCACAATGCTTTTAGGACACTCAATCTTAAAAATATTCGTTGGATGGATTTGTGATGATCTTGGCCTTAAGATTCTTTTGAGCCCCGGCTGCTATTTTGTAAGCACAACCCCCCACATATAAGTCTGTCTTTTTCTTTAATTTCTGCTGTCTCTGTAGCGGTGAATGACCCTTTAAGACCCCATGTGATGGTAAATAACAGGGGTTCCTGCCCCCTCTTTTCCCCTGCAGTTAATGAGGCTCCTCACACTGTGTTTCATCCCCTGTGGAATGAGAGCAATGTAGGACCAGCGAGAGGAAGTCATCTCAACCCCCCACACCCTCTTTTTTTTGTATTAAGCCAGCTGGAGCCACCAACACACCCTGACAGCACAGAGAAGAAGAAGAATGAGAGTCCTGGAGAGGTATCTCGCCCACTCAGGTCAATGATGTGATTACCAATAAGATAGTGAAGTTCTCCAACACGCTGTTCATCATATATTTCTCTGGCAGATGTTTTAGCTTATGGATGAAGTTGATCATGTATTCACACATGGGAGACCGGCTTATCCTGTAGACAAAGCGTCCGTTCTCAAACCGTGCATATTCAGTCTGAGGGGAAAGGGAAAAAATACTTATTAAATACTTTATTTAAGGCAGCACAAACCAATGACTTGATCTGACTCACAGGATGGAAAGAGTTCTCACCTCAACCTTCTCGACCACCTGCTTTCCAAAGGAGCAGACCTTTGTTGAACACGTGATGGTCATGTTCTCTGAGCTCTCGTACTGACTAGTGACTCCATAGAAAGACCCAGTATCATCTTGAACGTTGCAGTTCAAGTCAGCCTGTGACCCAGAGGAAAGAAAGAGTGTTCAGTGGTTATTCATGTTTTTCTTAAAAGGGAATAAACTAGACACACAGCCACAGTAAAATGAGTTAAATATAATTTATTAAAAATGAAAATAAAATCATTTTTTAAGTTTCTTTTCTCAGATTTTGCCATTTTATACAAGGAAAAAGATTTGCACACATGCATACAGACAGGTGAAAAGAAAAAGGGATGAGACAAAACTAAATCTGAATAATTATGTTTCGGTACAGTAACCTTTGGGACGACATTAATTTATGTGATAACAAGCCTGTGTGTATAAACATTTTTCAGATTGGTAATTCAATCCGGGACACCAATCAGTTAATAATTACAAGAATCAAAAAGAACAAAACCGTAAAACATTGAACATTGAATTATCTATTATTATCACATCAATTTAAAATGACAAGATATTAATCTTTGGGCACTGCCAGTTAACAAAATAAAAAATCAGTAATGCACCCATTCCATTGGAGGTCCATTGTGTAGGATTAAGGGGAATAATATATACAATAGTGTTTCCACAGTAACTGTTTTCCAACAGTGGTGTCAGTGTAGTGTAGCAGAGGGTAATTTGTGGTATTTGTTCCTCATCCATCCCTATTGGTTTTTACTGTCAGACAGTTTTGGTTTTAAGTGGTTGTAGAATTAAGATTTGGTTTATATTTGGTCACTTGATCATGATGAATGGGTTGCTTCTGTCTACTAGGTCTTTTGCTCCTATGTATGTGTGTGTGTGTGTGTTCAGTATATTTTGTCTAACTGTGGTGGTCAGGTTCTTGTTGTGGTGAATGTGTCCTCCTGAATGAATGTAGAGGAAACACAGTATAGTTATCTTTTCAATAGTGTATAATCACCTAAAATCTAAGAGATTTACAGAGGGAGAGGGTCCTCTTCAGTGCACCCCACAACGCATTTGCACCACCATGATTCTACAGTAGTCCAGAATGGACAAACTAAACAACTACACTAGAGAGGACCTGTCGTGTTTGTTGTAATCTGCAAACTCAATACTAGATGCCATTTAATCCAACTGACTGGACCTTTAACCCTCCAAATTCAACAAAATGAAGTTTGATGCCATTACGTGAAATTTCTTTGCATATGTACCCATCAGTGCAAAGAATATCAAAGTCAAATTTTGGTTGTCAGTTCAAAAAGAGAGCAAACCATCTTGATATTGATCCTTTAGATTAAAGTTTTTAGAGAACTATGACAGAAATTCATCAGCAGGAGTTTAAAAAACATTTGGTCAGTGTTCTCTGTCTCTAAAATTAAAAAAAAAATATCAGCATTTTACTAGATACTTATTCTCGACAGATTTTAATCATAAGTGTCAATGAAGTATATTGAAACCACATGATTTTTTAATCTACTGTTGATCCACACTATTTCCCACAATGCAATGTACAAAGAAAATGTAGTTGTTGTGAACACAACATTGACATATTATGTTTATATTTAGGCGATATGGAAACCGTTTATTTACACATCCAGCAGTTACAGAGCAACATCATCATTCATTCAGCATCATGTGTCTGTTGATTTGGTGGATTTAAATCCTATATTTACTCCCTTTGGCACTCTCAAACACTGAAGGAAATATCTCAATCTGTAGCAGCTTAACACTTCATTTTGACACAACTTGTCTTCATTATACTGCTGGTTTGTCACATATCTTAAATTTTAACGAGAAAATTTAGCCTCTTCCCAAATTGGATTATATATGGATATAACTGAATGTGCAGACCTAGTGTTGTACATGTAAAGTAAGGTATTTTAGAGTTAAAGTTGAAGCTATAAGAGAAGGGACGGGGAACAGTGACATTGTGGAAACTTCAGGAAAACTCTTTCACATGATCACATTTTCAGTTATTTGATACCTTTAGGTAGCACAGAAACAGTTAAGTAGATGTCTTGAATATTCACTAGAATGACACACTATTAAAATAGTATATAGTACATGTTATGTTTGGTTAGTGTTTAGTATAAAACTGACACAGTCATCTGTGCTTGGCTTCACAGAGGAAGTCAGAATTTGTATTAAACGTGGCAGCTAACAGTGTTAAATCAAACTCTGCATTAAGAATCTCTTTGCCACTGTCTGATCAAGAGCTGTCGAGACTGAACATGTACATGGCACATCAAAAGAGAAGAACTCGTGCACATGTGAATACACATGTTAATGTGTCCATATTAGAAATAAGATTCTAAAGAGGGTTCAATGAAGTTATGTTAAAAGACTGATTTACAAGGTTGAGCGGGTCTGCTCCTGGAGGGCAGCCTTTCTATGCCCTCAACATCCTGTTCATTACGGATACAAAAAGAGGAGACATCCTCCTACAACATTCTCCTCCTTCATTAAGCAACGCAGTTATACATTCATTATTGTGCAGATTCTGTCATTCATTTGAAATTTAGATTGGCCGGTCACTTCAAAAGGACCATATGCACTTGGACCAAGTCCCCTCAAATTCTTACTTTGTTGGCTGCCGCTAGTTAGCATTTTGCATCAGGAGGAAATACATGCAATGTTTAAACAGCCATTAGGAGTGCAACCAGGTCACTCCATTGTTTGGAGATATTACATTGAATTAGTGAGTGCTTTGATCAAAAGCTCTCCTGCTATGCAAGTCCAAATACGGCAGAGTGCATTCTGCAAACATTAAGAGAGCAATCTTCTCTGTGTAGACTGATTACACCCAATCATTGAAAACGAACCTGAACACACTGAACACGACTCACAGTGTGCACCAGGTCGCAATGATGTAAGGCTGGTGTGTGTAAAATATAATCAAGCTTCAACACTGTGGCTGAAAAATCATACTCACCCAGAATTTTATAAGGAAGAAGGAATTCTGTGGACCTTTTCCGTAAAGCTCCTTCAGCCCTCCTTTCTTTTCTGGGAATTTGTCATAAATCTGACGAATGTCCACCGACTCCAGCAGGGCGTCACTGTAGGAATGATTTGTCTGTCCGATATGTACAAATAGATGCTTGTTGTACTGGAAAAAAAAGTAGACAAACTGTGTTAGAAACATACTTTGTAACATGGTGTTGTGTTTCAGGTTGTATCGCTTTGATTTGGAAGACAACACAAACACAGAGAGCCTCATAAAATGACATAAAAATGATCTATAACAGTGTAACATATCAATATCCAGACAGTCATCAACATAGAGAGGTTTAGTGGAATAAAATAAACCAATTCTGACAAATAACCAGCATAGCAAGAGCTAGAATTAGACTGGCAACAATACACAGTGATGATGAGAAATAGCCCTACGCAACATTGCTTTTTATCAGGCTGTCTGCAGGATTTTAGGCATCTTTTTATTTTATGATGTACAAATTTGGTAATATCATTCTGCTCCAATAAAGCGAAAAACAAACAGAAACAAATCCTCATTTGTATTACACCGAGCTGGCAGTGCTTCACACAATGTGTATAAGCTTCAGTTGTGACTTTATTATAAGCAAAAAAAAAGCTGTGAAACCACAAACGCAGACCTGGATAGATCTATCTCAAGTATTAAATTAGGCAAAACCATATGATGAAAGAATTCATGTTCTCAAAAGCCACATGAAAGGCAATATTTCAGCATCAAAGGCAACTACAATCAACCTAAATTGACAATATTGAATGAAAGGTGAGTGCTTTGCATTATAAAACATTTAGGTTTGCTCTCTTTTTTTCATTCATGATTATTAGGATCTGCTTTTAAATACTTAAATATATACTGTGGTGGTGTAAGATCTAAAACCCATAATGCAAAGCAAAAAAACACCGAAAGAGAAGCTGCAAATCAGAGAATGACGTCTGAGGGTCTGAACCCGGGTCGTGACTGTATGAAACCCTGTCATGTGGAGCTGCACTTCAGTTTAAAAGCTCACAGAGCAGCCGCTCCAGCATGGAGCCTTCAGGGCAAACGCAACAATATCAAGCACTAAGATGAATGTAAGATTAATGGCTGTTGTCATGCTATATTAAAACTGGAAGAAAAGTGCACAAGAACATTTGGACTAACATTAAAAAAATCTGCTGAAGCCAACATTAAATGTGAGAGACAGACATGAAGCTGCTGATTAGTCGACTCACACTAGTGAGTCTGTGGATTGTCTCACTGAGCAGCGTAGAAACAGTTTTGGCGTGCCTTTTAAGAAACTGATTAATATACAATCCATCATTATTTCTGCAGGTTTTTCGTGCTGTGTTTCCCCGCAGGCCTCTCGGCTTGTTTTGGCCTCATCTCAGCTGACTCTCTGCCTGGGAAAATGTCCCAGTGTATTCATAGAGGGAAGGAGCGGGTGATAAGAGGTGGCAATGAACACCGTGAGATAGTGATATTTCATGCTTTAGCACAATGCTCCACTCACTGAGTCTTGGTCTCTCTGTTGCTCTAGGAAGGCGGAGAACTCTACCAGTCGGAGTTTGGATGTTCCGATGGAGCGGCCCTGCCATGCTGGTGCTGTGGGAGCTGGAGCTGCTGTGGGCTCGTAACCTGCAGGAACACCACAATGATAAAAGGTGCCTCCTGTCTTTGTTGTTTTGAACAGCATGGATATATTTTAACAAATTAGCTGTTATTGTTTTAGTTTCACATCAGTGATGATTCTTGGATATTTTCTTATTTCCAAAGTGTTTGTTAGTAATAATTAAATACACTTGTAGTCAACTTCTAGGGGAGAAAAAACAAATACAACTGAAAGTAATAAAAAATAATAAATCAAAAGAAAAAAAATCCACCTTTTTTTTCAATGTTTTCATACCATTTTAACACATTTATATTCCGGTATGATAACGAAGAACAGCCTTGTGATACAATCTGCCAACAGATGATTTAGTTTGGAACAAAATGTTTCTTCACACAGAAGTTACTTTACACAGAAGTGCCTGTCTAATTTATCATCAGTCCTAAATCACAAAAAAAACTGTATATGAGTAGGAATTAAAGCCTGACCGATACTCCATTTTTGGGGGTCGATACCGGTATAAGGAAGTAAAACATTCCCGGATCAATATATCGGCCAATATACACACATTTATTTTACACTGATCCCTCAAATGTGGATCTCAAACCCTTGAGACAAAGATGTGTCACAGAGGAAGGATATCTTAAAGCTTAACAATAACTGTTTTTTGTCTAAAATGACATCAGTGCAGAGAGACACTAAACTTCACTGAGAATTCAATAGTTATAAATTACCCTCAGCCCAATATCAGCTGATAATATCTGCCCACCAATATATTGGTCGGGCTCAAGTTAGAATAACTCCATGGCCTGTCCAAATCTTGTGAATTAGATGTTTCCTTATTTTATCCATCTAATGTTTAGGATACAATCCTTATTATGGCTAGATTTGTTACATCACAGTTTCATCTTCAGATTAATTAATTGAGTTTTGTTAAAAAAAAAAAAAATGAGCAAGAAGGGCTTAATCAGCCAGAAACATTTTTTTAGCTGCTTAAAAAAAGAAGTAACCTTCACTTATTAAAATCTGCCGTTCCTGAAATTGATTTTAGTTTCAAACCAGATCCTGTATTCCCCTCCTCCATCATGACGCCACATCGAGATAAGACGCTTTGGAGAAGCGCTTAGTCGGGTTCAAAGTATCAAAACCTGGTTTTATTGTTGTGCCTTTCCCTTTCAACGTATTTGTTTTACAGCAAGATAATCTGCCAATTCTCACAGTTAGATTAAAGGAGCAGATTTCTTAACTGATGAGTCTTTGAAACGCTGGGAAACACAGATGTGGAGATGGAGCCTGAATACTGTAAATAGCTACATTTAGGTACATTTTACTATATTACTATGAAGATGTTGGGCGGAGGTGTGAAAACAAGTTGCAATTAAAATATTTCTGATTCAGTTAACAATTGTGGAAAGTTTGATGTACATATTGAGTCATTTTTTAATCCTTGAAATATTAAATTGGGTAAATTCTCACTTGAAATGGCCGTTGTGACTGCTGGCTGGATGGGATAGGCTTGTTGGGTGAAAGGTTTAATACTGGAACAGAAAATGACACACTCATTAGAAAAAAACATTTCTATAGCACAAAATATCAAATTTACTGTTTGTAAAGAGCTTAAATTGTCCTTTTTGGACTAAGAATGATACTTACTCTTGTGAGGATCCTGGCTGACCAGCCGATATCATACCCTGCCATAGCTAGATGTATAAATAGACAACAAAGAACATCCATTTGTGAGCAGCTGTTAGTAAAAGATCAAAATGTCTCATCCATGTTCAGCAGATGTAGTTATCTTGACTACCACTCCTTTTGATCATGTGCTTATCTGATAGGGGCAGTTGTGCAAAGCTGTGGCGTGTAATGTGATTTGGCCCGGGTGTCGGCGTGCTTGGCCCCATGGCTGCACCGGGTGAAGCTGGACAGGATGGATCAATAGTGGGGTGCCGACGAGGCTCTTACCCCTGCTCCAGGGAAGGCTGGGCGCGGGATGCCTGGCAGTCCGAGCTTGTTGTGAATAGCCGTGGCAGAGACGATCTGAGCCGAGGACATGGAGGCCATGCTCTGGAGGGCTTTGTCCTTCACTGCTTGGTCCTTTAACAGCAGTCACAAAAGGCTTAGCACTCACACAGAAGGGGGGAGGTGGGGCATGTTGCAGGGGTAGCAACAACCAGACTCCAAACAACACAGTGAAAGCAGCACTCTCACAACAGTGAACAGCGAGCACGTTAATAGAAGATGCATTTACGTTGCTATTTACGTGTATGCTTTTTTTTTTTTAAGGAATGTGTCAAACAATGCCAACTGAATTCCAATATACAATAGCTGGCAGAGGTATGCACTTAAATGAAAGTTTGCTTGTTGACTAATCTACCACTAAAATACTTGGGGGGGAAACTCATTCAGCAGCACTTCTATCAAGGCTGCATTTGACTTCATGAAAACACATCTAAACATTGTGAGGAATTCCTCAAGTAAAACTGAAGGACACAAATCCCATTTAGTTAAGAGTGTTTTGCAGCTCCAGTCGGTTCCTTTTCTTTAGTCTTTGAACAACAAGTTTGTACACGATCTGGATGTCGCTACATTAATTGTAAAATGCCATGCTCAATTAAAGGAATGGTAACACCAACGCCTACAGAAGTGCACTACACATTGTATGTTGCAGTTTGTTAATGCACATGAACAAAGTTGCATTGATCAAAGTGTAAATATTGTAGCACACTTTGACAACACACACATTACAGCAAACCCATGCAAACTCACTGATGGCAGAAGTTAAAGGTAAGCATGCTGGCAACAGACACTGGTGGAGTCAAGCTACAGTATGATAAAACAAAGACACACCAATAAACTGAGAAAACAGCAACTACTGTGTCACTATGCCAGGAGCACAAATACAAAACTAGCAGCCCCTACTAAAAGCGGGAAACAGCATCACAAACAGAAAATAAATACTTACCATACTTGTAACCTAAATGCAAACAAACATGGTTTTATTGTACATTTGTCTATTTTGATTCATTCAACATCTTCAAACTGTCATAAGTCTGAGCGATTAATTTAAAGGTGTCAGTGGTTCAGCTCCAAACATCAGTAAAACAAACAGAGTATTTCAATCGAGAATATCAAGCTTTCTTCGCTCAGAACAACCCAACACGGACGAGTAATGAATACTCAATAACAAAGGATTATGAAATTTGTATTTACAAATTATCCGTAGTCTCTGGGGTGTCTTGCTCTCTATAATTTTCGCAATCTGATCAGTAGTCTCCACTTGAGACAAAACAACAGAGCAGTAACATGACTGTTGTTTCACTGAAATGCCATAGACGGGACCAGAAACAGCAGGTTTTCATTGATGCCCCCTTAAATGAAGGGCACACTTGTATTTATTTATTTTTCTTTTTTTTGCCCCTGAACTCTAATTTGCTTTAAATGAGAAAAGACAGAGATTCGTACAAAAGCTGTCTGTTTTTCTTCAGACAGCCGCCTGCGCCCTTGAAAGACCAGGCATTCATGTGGTTGGCTGCTTATCTGACTCTTTCTGTTTCTCAACATTGACACACATACACACACACAGATTAATGAGGGGGTCATTAATTCATGTTGAATACTGGGAGTGGAACAAAGTGTAGAAGTCAAAACGTATAGTCTGCTCACCGAGGACAGAAGAAAATGGCACATGGACAGAGCGTCCTTTGATATACAAGCATTACCTCATAAAATACCTTAAATTACAGGTCAGTATTATACAAGATTACTTCTTTCACAACACTTTTCTCCCATTTTAATCCGCCATTCTGAAAAGCTTTCGTCAGTCATTTTAACAGATTTCACTAATGCTGAAATAACTGACAGGAACGCTCTGAAATGACGACATCCAAACTGGGGGGAAGGAAAGCGGCTGGCAGCCAGGGCATTGTGAGAGTCTGGAGTTAACAGATTGAAGGGAGAACAAGAAAGCAGAGAGGGCAGTTCAGAAAACAGCCAGCCTCCATCAGACCGATTTCCTCGGACCTTCAGCTCTCAGCCACTCACCAACAGCCAACGCCAGCATGCATCCCAACAGTTACACACTTTGATTTTGGTTTAACTTAATTATGACAAACAGGAAATACAAATTAGAGACTGACTGGTGAATAAACTGGACTACTTCTGTTGACCAGTGTTAGCTTATGACTGGTGTTGGCATATAAATTGGTCAGTAAGTTACAATACACTTGTACAAAACACAAGTTACAACATATTTTGGACATAATTTATTAATAATTGTCAGTTGTCAATTTGTCACCACTTTGGTTTCAGCTAAACCTGTTTCATAATGTTTTCCCCTTCTGAAACTGATGCCTGAATTGGTACAAGAATTCCTGGTTCGCAGTGGATGAATCCAACTGACTTGAGAGATCTATCTGACCTTTCCTCTTCTGACCATCTTTTAATACCAGGTTAACTTTTTGGTTTTAATTGATATATCTATATTTATCCAATATCTACAATCGGATCACTGGTAAAGAAATCTGGTTCACACTCAACTCCTGACTTTTCATCCAGGTCAATTTATCTAATACTTTTAATATCTGCTAAACTAATAGCATTCTCATCAGCCTCAGCTGTACTCTGTGTTTAGTGCTGGTTAGCTTATATTTGCATTAGCTAATTAAATTAACTAAATTGTCAATATTGTAAACTTTAAACATGCTTATCATTGTTACTTTGAGTATGTTAACATTTGGCCCAGCACAAACTGTATCTTTGCCACAATTACCTAAAATACTCATTGGCCTTGGATGCTTACCAACACGTTTTTAATCTTATTAGACAATATAAATTTATAATAGTTTTTATACTATTGGTACTACCCTTAAAATCTATTATCTGTCAGGTTGTTGGATAATTAAAACAAACTTCCAGTAGTATCAATTGATTTGGTGTACTTGATATTAATCCATGGAATAATTTTCATTAAAAGAAATAAAAAACAGGATGTCTTCCTATTTTTAGTCGTGGAAATGATGATCAGCCGATCTCGAAGCAAAGGCCCTATTGTGAAAAGTGAAAAAATGAAGATGAAAGTAGACAGGACAGTGACAGCATGTCTGAGAGCGGGTGAGAGATGGACTGAGACGGATGAGGGGGGTTAGATGATGTGAACAGACTTCAGTCAGCAGAGGATTTGGGGTTAGGGGGAAGAATCAGAGCACCAGGCATTCACAGTGTCACCACGGGAAACAGGAAGTTAAGACGCACAGCAACCAACAAGCCCAAAAGCAGAAAAGCGCATACCTTTAGCTTGGAATGAAACTCACGAGATTTCCTTCTGGCAAGAACCTGAATGTGACTAGACACCTGCAGGGTAGGGGAGGGGAGGAAAACAAAGGAAGAGCCTGTAACCATGGCAATGAAAAGCCCCCTGCAACTGGGCAAAGCCAGACGTACCTTAATGGCAGCTTGGATTTCTCGAACTTTCTTTCTTGCTAAGACCTGTATGTGACTAGACACCTCCATTAAAAAAAGGAGAGAAATGGGAAATAAAAACAATAAAAAAACAAAAAAAGTACAAAGTGGATTATACATTTCTTTGTTTTAAAAAAAAACACTTGAAGGAGATAATGTGCATAACAGGAGCATCTCCAAACCACACACCAAGCTAACAGCCAATAAAGCGTTATGCTGTGTGTTGTCGTCACTTAAGTGAACTGATTAAGGAGGATGCAGGCCCCTTTAGCACACATTAAGAACACCCAGATGTGATCTGCTGTGTGCTGAATGACAATTGGCTAGTCTTGTATTCTTACGGGAGCAGGGCGAGGCATTTCACTGGCCAAGTTTACACAGTTCAACATTATTTAATATTCTCATATGTGCAGCAGTGCAAGGAGCAGTTTGAAAGAGAAGTAATGTGTGTTGAAGAGAGGTATGAGGGCCAGATCTACATTCTCCTCAACAATTTTCACACAAATCACACCCAAAGGGAATTTTCTGGCGGAAGTGGGGTGATTTGACAGAAAGGACATCATCAAGGGTTTCCTCTGAGAGCAAAAATTTACATTATTTACATATCTTCATGCTCATGAAGTCAATAAATTAACTAGGAGTGAAACGATTATTTGTTCAATAGCGGAAAATGAACCAGGAACTACTTTGATAATCATTTCCATAATTTTTCAAGCAAGAGTCAAATGGCCAAAACATTAATGATATCAGTTTAGGCTCCTGGAAATTTCACTGAACACTTGTCACTATTTTCTGACATTCTTTTAGAGAAAATAACAAAAACAACAAAAGAACCAGCAGATGTACCCATTATATATACATCAGGGCTGCCACTACCAATTATTTTCATTTTCATCTCCCAGCTGGAACTTAAACTTATGATGTTTACTGTTAATTGTTTAGAGTATAACTGTCAGAAAATACTAAGAAAAGTCAACCAACGGTCCAATGACCAAAATTTTTTTAGTTTACTGTCACAAAAGACTAAGAAGACCAGCATAAATTTGCCTTCAAGAAGCTGAAACTAAATTATCTGACACATTTTCTTTAAATAAATGACTTTACAGTTAATCCGCCATTCTGAAAAGCTTGATTACCAAAACTGTTGCAGATTAATTTTATCTAACCAAATTTTCAGCTCTATTGAAAATAATTATTAGTTGAAGCCCTTACATAAACAACAGCAATTACACACACATAACACACTTAAACAATTGATAAAAATAGCTTTTTTTTTTTTGGTGTAGCTGTGAATAAACAACTCTCTCTTCTCTCCGTCTGATTCTGTGTTGAGTAGAAGACTCACAGAGAAACAACACAGCCTTCCTGCTCCAGACTGATCAATTCACACACACACACATGCATGCGCGCACAAGCACATGCATGCACGCACACACACACACACACACACACACACACACACACACACACACACACACACAAGGATCGAACGTCACTGTAGACACTGGCTTGTTTATCATTGTCACTCAAGTCAGTGGTCATACAGGGAATTTCCTGTTCAGATGGGAGTTCAGTCAGTGGGTGAATGAAGCACCATCAGAGCTGCTCAGCCTCAGGTCACATGAAAACACGAATCAATTCAGTCCTTTGATTTTCTGATTGAACTTCATGTACAATATTACTTTTCTGTTTAGTTTTAGTCTACTTATTTTACTAAATGATTCTTACTAGTATTGTATATTGTGTTATACTTTCTACTGCTTTTATTCTGATTTTATTGTAATTTCTGAGATATCTCCAGCACACGAATTTCCCTCGGCATTAACAAAGCTTTATTTTTTTCTTATCTTATATTATTCAGTGTGCTACTCACACACACAAGAGAAAGACTAAGAGCCCTGTATTCTATTTTTTAAAATCTATATTACATTTACATTGTATAACAAGAATGCTTTGATTCAGGAATCTGAGTTCAACTCTGTGGTCAGAGTTGTTTGTCTGCAGTTCACAGTGTGTGGTAGAAGACAGGATGCACTCTCCGACAATGACTGCACTCTTTAATATGCTCTTTGATCAGAGGTGATACCAATCTATTAACGCTTCCACATTCATATTAATAAAGGCTTCTCCTCCGGCCAAGTGCACAACCTCCATGATTTAGTCATGAGGAGGGATACTACAGTGGATGCTCTCGTTTCAAATTAATAATTTCATAGAATTTTCAATAAGGCTACTTTACGTAACTGCTTTATTGTAGAAAATGAAAGGCTTCATTTCCAGTTAAAGTTTGACATCTTATATGTAAAAGACTCAATTTCCTGTACAAATTACTGGTGGTATGAGTGACAGTTTTGGGAACGTAATGCTCATGTACCACAGCGGTGACAGGGGCCATATATCTCAACCTCAGAAATCTGGTTTGGACAGCTAAGCTTTTGTGTTATTCCCTGTCTAGATTTGTTTCCCCTGCAGAAACAAAGGGAACACTATGCATACATTTAGATCCGACAGCTCTCCGACACTCATGCAACAGAGACATTTCCTCTATCGTCTTACCTGCTTCCGTGTCCTCGTCTTCCCGGTCCGAAGCTTGATATATCTGGCTATCAGCTCATTTCGACCTGCGTGAAGAGGAAAATACAACGCGTGTTTTAAAATACTGACAAGAAAATCCATTTCGGATTAACTCAGAATACAAAACGAGGACAGGGAATTTCTAGAAAACATTGTGAATACCACATCATGGTGTCAGGTCTAAGCAGTGTGTGTGTGTGTGTGTGTGTGTGTGTGTGTGTGTGTGTGTGTGTGTGTGTGTGTGTGTGTGCTTGCATGCGTGCATGCGTGTTATCGAGAGTACAAAAGTGTCTGATTCTTCAGTCTGAACACTTAGCTGTAGGATATTATGTAGACTTTGGTTGCTCGTGGTTTTACTGTTAATTAAGTCTTTCTATTAAAAATTTGACTGAAAGTGAACCGTGTCTTGTAATTCATTAATGCAGTTAATCTGCAGAAAAAGTGAATTAGAGATTATGTGCTTAAGTCAATAAACAACAAATAAACAATAATTGAGTTAGTTTATTTTTTAATTTTCTTTTTCCACAAGTCAATAAACACTTTTGCACCTCTGAAAATGAATTGTGAACATTGAATTAAGCTGATGTGTGGCTTCAAACGTAATAATTAAAACATTTTTTAATTATAGTAGCCATCACATGTTCATTCACTAGGTTTTTGCAGGAAATAGTTATATGGAATCATACACAAAGCTGTATGTCTATAATCATATTTCAAGTGCATGCGAATCTGAAGGTTTTACGTCTCCTAAACCAGATCCAGTTTCTCTGTGAGAACACCATGTTACATTAGCATGAAAAAAACAAAAAGAAACTCGCAGCAGCACAGCCTTTCAAATTAATCTAATTCAATCTAATTCTCTTCAAAGCCCGACGCTTTGAAAGGAAACAGACCTAGCTGTTCATACTATTACAGAAAATAATGGCAACTGAATATATTGGGTTTAAAACAGTGCAGCTCTGACTAAATTATAATTAAACATAGCTTTGTAGAGATTTCCAATTAACAACGGCTCCAAACATTCTTCTGCCCTCAGCTCTGCTCTAATTGCTCTAGCAATGCACATGACCCTTGCTTCGCCTTTTCATATGGTAATAACATGCCGCCAACCAAAACTATTACACAAATTATAGGTAAGGAGGCACTCTAATTATGTGTCCAGCTGTAACCAATGCCATGGATCTGCACTACCCCTGTATGAAATGCACCCATCCCTTAATATAATGAAACATTTTTCTACATTCCCTTCATTATCAATTAAAGGCTCCACTTTTGTTACAACACAATGGGACCACAACGATACAACCACACATGTGCTAATGAGCCGTATCTTAGGTAATCGGAAGAAAAGAAAAGGCATTTTGATTCAACAGAATGTGACAGAGCACATCTCAAAAGGTAGAAAAGAGCAGACATGTTGCAGTAATCCAGAGACAAGAAAACATTGATAGATTTTTTTCTTTCTGCTTGTTGTTTGTATGTTGGAAGAAAAGAAGTAAGCAAAAGCCTATTAAAAAACTGCAAATTCTTAAAGTCCATCGTGACTTGGAGAGGATCTTACTAGCAAACCTCTAAATTCAAAGATATTTAGATATTATCTATCATAGAAGAAAACTAGGAATTATCTATATTTGACTAGGGAATTTTTGCCGATTTTACCTAAAAAGATAAAACCAAAGAATAATCAAATAATCAGAGCTTTTCTTCTATCAATTTATCAACTCAAAAACTAATTGTTTCAGCACTACTACATGTTTCCTTCATAACGTCTCCTTTTGAAGCTAAAGGTCAATGGATGCAATAAAGGTTTACAAATGAATAAGTTAATGAATTAGTTCATTCTAAGCTGTAAAATTATTTAAATTGTCATGAGAAAAGGCATTTTTTCAGGCTGATAAAGCATTTTATAGGCTTCAATCAAAGCTCTGTGAGTTCAAATAAAAGCACAGCATAAACCTATCAACAACATGATCTGTGATACCTGCAGCACCTGTCTGCATGCCACACCTAAACATTCTGGTGTTCGGCTGAGCTGACAGGGGAGTGGTGGATTTTGACGTGGAGCTGCAGTTGGTCAAAGTTGCCCTCAAAGCTCTATTGACGCTGAACATTTAGGCAAGGCCAGCCTGAGTGAATCCAGTCACGTGACCTCGCAGGACAAATAAACAACATCTGGGGATTTACAACTCCAGCATGCCTGTCCAGTGCGTCTGCAGTGTAAACTTCACCAGATGAAGCGGGGGCCTGCACTATTTTCAATAATTCACACACACACTGGAAACATAACATGACAATACAGGCATTCATACAAACTCCTGATTCCTAGATCAAAGCACACAAATGGCCAGCTGAAAGCTTGCTTACTGTTGAATAATTCATTCTTTACACCAGACTGGATAAAAAAGCTCAATGGCTCCTGGATAGCCGGCCTGTGTTTGCACTGCAAAACAACAATCACTGACAAAAATGTGACATTCAAGACTAAACAACTCTGCCTTTCCCCATTTAGAATTCATACATGTTTCCACAAACTAATTAAAAAATTGTCTTTCACAAATTATAGAGTGCAGAGTTTTTTTTTAAAAATACTATAAGTCAGCCTGGTTGAGGCTGAGGACACGCTGACTTTCTGAATTTATCTAAGATTAAGTCTGCTTTACAAAACTAGGAATAAAACAGTTTCCATTAAAAGTTAACTTTTGTGTTGCCAAGACATTTTAATTTCAGATTTTTTTGTTTTTTGCATGTGTCATTTTATCGACTCCACAGACAGTGAAGATTTCTCCTTGATTCTGCAGCATCAGTAGCACGTACGGCAGCTGTGAACACTTCTTCATGAAAATACTGCCAATAAGTGTCACCAACACTGCTGACATTTGAAATTTACTTCACATCTTACAATATGTTTGTTGGCTGTTTGTTAGCAGGCAAGTTCAGTGTCAAAACTAAACAACAGAAATGAAGATTATTTTCCCTAAGGGGACCTGGAGGCAAGTGGAGCGACAAACATCGTCAGTTAAAACTGAGGCAGAGACAGACTGTAAGGTAAAGTGATGAAGAGGTCATTTTGTGTAATGACATGTAATTATCATTTTCATTGACTAAACTAAGTTAGACACCTTGTATATTTGCTTAAAAATTATATTTTTGGGGACAACGTGAATAGTATTTATAGTAGTCATATCAATGGTTATTTTATGGTCAGCCCTATCTACTTCTTGCCTTGGTGGTTTTTGAAAATGTTTTCTCATATTAGTTTTGAAAGCTTCTACTGCACAACTCAGTCGGTTTCTGAAATAAGTGCTTAAGTAAAATCCTGCAATTGCAGCGAGGGCTGTTAGAGGGCAGGGGACATTAACTCTTGATGGGGTGTTCCTGTCACTCAAAGCAGCATGAAAAGGATTAAATATTTATGGTGTGACCCCTGAGCAGATTTGTGCTGTTAAGCAGCCAGAGGAGTCCTCCACCTGGCCAGAGTGAACTCTCCCCTGAATCTCAATGACTCAAGAGGATCTGCAACTCATGATCGCCCCAGCAGCAGCCCCACAAAGACATGGTGGCTCAACTTTCTCTAGACCATCCCTAAGTAAATTCCTAATTCAGTCAAAGTCAAATTTGGCCCTCAGTATTTCTCCAATGGATCTGGGACAGGATCCTTCTGTGGTGAATAACAATAGAGTGTAGCATTGTCCAAGTCCACTGTGGATCACCCTCAGCCATAACCTCCCTGAACACGTTCAGTGGCAAAATCAACTTTTAATGAACTAAACTCTACAACCACTTTTTGTACAGATGCTGTCTTCTTGTTTCTAATATTCAGCCTATGTTCTGCCTCCTACAGCCACACCTCATCCCTGATCTGAACCCGACCCACCTTTCATCCAAACAGACATCTTAGAGAATTAAAAAAAAAAAAAAATGGAAAACTGATGATGATTTTCTTGATAAATCAATGCATGTCAATGACATGTCTTATAATAGTGAAAAATGCTTATTGCAATTTTCTAAAGCCCAAGATGGTGTCTGAAAATGGCTTGTTTTGTCCAACTAGGTGGGCAATAAATCACAAAATACAATAAATGACAGCTATCTAAAAGTTTCAGTCACGGTGTTACTACATTGTGCACCAAAATGTTAAGATATAAATAACATAAATAATAAGCAGTCTTGAGTCACGAGTCCGATAGACTGTGAATAGCTGACCTATAAGCACTAGTGTTGTCAAAAGCATTTTGATATTGTCATTTTGATAAATATTGATACTGAGTATTTGAAATGGTTTAAATATAAATTTTGCTGTATCAATAATCCAGTACTAGTGGTGTTTTTTGGTCTGCTTTCAGACAGCAGGTTGACACATGCGCCGCGACAGTGCCTCCTGAAGTAAATCAACTTAGGTGCTGTTGTGCTTAACACACAGTACAGAGGCTTGTTAATTTACCTTTTCATGGAAATCTGAATTTTTATCAACTCCGTGTCAATTTTTCCTTTGGGTATTACAATTGTCACAATTGTCAGATGTGTCTCCGGACTCCAGATAGCTAGCTAAGTATGACTATCAAGTAGTGAATCTCAGATAGAATCATCTATAAGAGTGGAAGACTGTCAAAGGGTGCACAGAGATCTCCTCTCTCAGTTGTGTTTTGCATAAAAAGACTTATTATTGCGTGTTGTAGGGCATGAGCAATGAGCTAATTCTACTTTTTTCAGTCCATCCCCATCATGTAGCCAGGCAGCTAACCCTAGCTCTCTCTGTATTGAAACTGATTATTAAACAGGATGTCCTTGCTCTGCGCAGTTGAAGCAACAAGCACTGACAGTCAATAGCTTTATGATATAACCTGTAATTTTTTTATTCGATGCATAACATTGACAGTCTTGCATGAGGGTTCAGGACTTATAATTCTTGTCCAGCGATTAAAATCCTTAAAATATTGAGTTTCACTGATGTTTTAGTCTTTCAGCATTTTTCATGACATAAAACATCTGTCAAGACTGTAAATCATCCTAAAGCTTGTAGATAAAATGAGATCTCATTCCCTGACTCATTCATATTTAATCCACTATCACATAAGCCAAAGAAAAGTAGGAAAAAACCTCACAACTGAGAGGAACTGGGGAACTGTTAGTAGTGAAATGACTTGAATTGAAAAATGAAAATAATCATGTAAAAACATCTGGCCAGTCTTTCTACCTGATAACTGAAACATATAAAGCATTGTAAGTTTGGTGAGATGCTACATTAGCCTGTACACATTGACACATTATTACTGGTAACCACACATGGCCTATATATACTCTTTGTAAATGACTTAGCATTAACCTTACTTCTTTCTTCCATCTTTCAACAGCTTATGATTCACAATTGTGGGCTACTCAAATAAGGTGGCAGAATATCTGTAGTGATAAACACACTGCATTAGGACATTCACAGAGTTGGTCTAAATGAGGTTCTTGTCCTCAACCTCTTTCCTTCTTCACTAGCTACTCTGAAAAACCGAAAACCGAAAATGAGTGCAATCATCCTCAGTTCTGATAAAGGTGTATTCAGTGTAGTTGTTTTTGAAACGCATTTATGCCCTCACACTCTGACACAAGTGTGTTCAAGCATTACAAAGTTCAATTATAAGAGCTACCAGAGCAACTACGGGGCTTCATGTTACATTTTGTCTTTTTACAGCAAAGGCCTCTCTCAGCTTGCTGAAGAAGCAGAAGAGAAATGTACAAGAGAATGAGGTTTTTCAATAGTAATAGTGAGAGTCATGCCGATCATTCCAAATGCCACATAGTTTAGGTTTACATCGCGTTCTGGTTATTATGGCTTCACTCAGTAAAGAATACTGGTTACATTCCTACAATGGATTACACCCTGTATGATTTTTGAACATTAGTTTAACAGTGGGCGTAGACAGAAGCTTTGGTTCTTTAGTCCTTCAAGACTGACATCAAACCCTGACCTTTCACATCTGAAATATTCTGTTATCAATCTCCATTGTAGCTTCGTTTGAAATATTTCAAGGCCTCGAAAACCAGGATTCACAATCAGTGTCTTATTATTAGCAGTATGGTCCTATATGAACATGCTATTTTTATTTATTTCACAAGAGAGAAATCTGTATTTGTGTTTTCGTCTGATCTCTTCTCACTGGTGTGATGGAGCAGGCATCTGTTTCAAAAACTGTGATGTCACATACGTTTTTTGCACCAATCAGGATTGTTTTGAATCGAATAATAATAATAAATAATATGGGGAGGTTGTTTTTTACTTTGACTTTGACTGTTGCTTATTTGGTCGTCCATGTTCATTGTTCTATCTAGAGAATACTTGTCATTTTAAACCAGGCTTAAACAACAACAACCAAAAAACAACAACCTGTCAATTAGTATTTAGGGACAGAAATGAACAAATATTTCCATTATTTATACAGACTATTTTGTCACCCAGTTGTCACGCCAAGCATAATTTCTCATAGCCCAATTAGATATATTCAAATGTCTTGTTTTAAATGCCAAACATCCAATTAGTCCAACACTCAGACAATCAGTTTTCCATCGTAACAGACAAATAAAAGCAACTTATCTCACACATGTAAAGCTGAAACCAGCAAACGTGTTTTTTCTTTTGCCTGGAAAAGGACTGAAAAGATTTACTGATTATCAAAAAGTTGCAGATTGTATCAGCTTGTTACGGCTGCAGGCCGACGACCTCCTCCTGTGATTAATCCTTATTGTAGTTTTACATTTATGCTGTGTAAGATGTGTGATCTCTGCATATGATTGGCTCCACCTGTTGCAGCCACATCACCTGCTTCCTGTTTGCTACTCTGAGTGAATCTTGTCATCCTGTCCTGTCTTGTAATAACACTGCTGTGTTGATTAACGTTAATCTAGCATGTGAGCTGGTGCTGAGGCATTCTTGCTAAACTACTTGGGACCGGGCAAGGTTTTAAAAACTGATACTGCTACATGCTTCAATACTAGATATCTTCTGTTTAGACACATGATTTAGGGTTGTCTGTTCTGATTGTTTTTCTGCTAGGTAAGATAATGAGGTTTTGTTTTCATATTTAGTTTATTTTAGGAATAGTCAGAAGCTCTTGTTTTTTGTTTTTTGTTTGAAACAGAACACATTAGCCCTTTTCTCTGTAGTTTTGCCTCACTTGTTTTTTTTTTTTGGAACCATTTTCTCAGCTCCTGGCAAATAAATAACTTTGCCTTGACCAAAATCACTTGGTTTTATGTCGCTTTCATTTCCCCTCACAAGCTGGGATGTACCACAGCTCAACAAACGATATTTTTCGAATCATGTTGAAAGGTTTGGGGGATTGTAACCATCTTTCCTGTATTTAAGTGATTTATATCTCAGAAACATCTCTTTGCTTTTCGACTTCCTCAATGTGCTCATATCAATAAAAAAGATAATAAGGACCATTTTTGGGCCACCAGACACAAATTAAGAACCTTTTATTTCAAAAGAGGTCTTTGGTGACAGTCCTGAAGCAGAGTTTTAATCCAAACAGGGTTATCTTGCTTTTTTAACCATTTCATCTGTGCATTAATACAGGTTTTGCTGCTTTAGAATAAAATAGAAAGAGAGGCAAATCCATTCCCCAGTTGGCTTGTTATTTCATCTTTCTAAAGAATTTCCAAGATAACATTAACAGCCGAAAAACATAAGTAAAACACAAAAGCTCATTGAGCTCACTACGAAAGCCTTTATGCACCTGTGGAACACAAACAATGAGGCTAATTTAAGTAATGGCATATTAAACAATTTAACTGGTTTGGTTACGTCCTTTGAGCTGCAAGAACAATACTTTACTGCTCTGTTCCAGTCTGTTTTTTTTCTTTCCCTCTTTTCAAAAGCATCCATTTCCTGTAACAGCACTTTTTTCTAATGCAGGCACAACCACAGTCACATCTGGCCCAGCACTCTGCCATGAGACGGCGCTGGGCCTGGCCAAGAATCAGTCGGCAGATTGCCTACATGTGTGTGGCTTCTACCACTCTTTCTGCAGGGCCTGAGAGGGCAGCTTCACAGAACAGAGAGCACACATGTGACACTGCCCGGACTGTAAGGACAGATCTATCATTAACCCTTCAATCACTCCTTCAGTTTCTAAGCAGCACTTGTTATGAAATTATTAAACAGTATTCCTAGTGTGAATAAAGCAGTAAGTAAAATATATGACCTAGAAATTATAGAAACATGCCTTTAGTGTGACATCTATTTATCTCATTTAGTCTAAATTAGCCCAAATCATTCATTCTTGTTTGAATGTAGTTTTAGATGCTTAATAGACTATTTAGAAAAAAAGATGATCAACAATGCAGTTGATTAATCGATTGGCTGATTGGTGGATTTCAAATGTGTTTGAAATCAGCTTTATGAGCATTTTATAAACAGTAAGTGCAGCAATTTTGACAAATACCAAATATCTGCTGGTTTAAGCTGTTCAAACATGAGGTTTCTGTAATATCATATTTTGTTTAGTTTATGAAATAGATATGTGATAGATGATTTCCACTATCATTTATGATAAATAATGAATTTATCAAGAAAACAATAGCAAGTTGCGGTCCAAATTTAAAGATAAAGACATACAATTTTACATTTCTGTTTGACAATATCTACATTTTCACATTCGATTTGATCTGTCGGTACAAATCTTTCTATTTGGTTTCTTCCACTTTAAAAGTTATGTAAATACAGTCCAGGGTGTGTGTGTGTGTGTGTGTGTGTGTGTGTGTGTGTGTGTGTGTGTGTGTGTGTGTGTGTGTGCGTGCGTGCGTGTGAGTGAGGTGGGCCAACACAATGGCCCCAGCTTTCCTGTCATCCGTGATAGATGACTCAAGGGTCTCCGGCAGACATTAGCATCACAATGGACTAAACCAACAATATGAAGGCATTTGTCCCAGGTTTTGGGAAAAGCAGGCAGGGGCAGGAAGCCTTTTACTTGCTGTATCAATGGGAAACCAGCGCTTGCCAAGTGAAGGAGAACCTGTGACTTGGAGGAAAACTGACAGTGCCCTTTTTGGAGGGAAAAATATCATGCTATCAGTTTAGCATCATGTTAGCCCTGTCTGGAAGGCCAAGGATTATGCTGACAACAAGGTGATTAATTATTTTACTGGAATAAATCACACACAAATGCTATGTTGGGAACACACTCTGGCACAGTGCAAGCTTAAACAATTACAACTACGTATTAAATGTCTGCAGCTGGCCACACCCTGCAGGTGTTTCCCGATGTGTCCTGCCAATATCTGTGTTTTTAGCCCGTTTACAAGGTCTATTCTCTCCTGTCAGAGCTACGAGCACTCAGGACCCTTCAGCAGGGATACCTCTTGTGAAAGTCAGAAGATAAATATCTGCTGATGATAACATTTGACTCCAGGCCACCATCTGCTCATTACAAGGTGCTTTAACTTCCTGTATTGTTGGACCCTCGCACTGGAAGTGTGGGTCCATGAGAAAGACTTCAAGGCCAGACGTTCCATGCGTGACGCCACAATGATCACAAACACTAAAGCTATTCTCTGAGACACAATAGAAATCCCTCCTCCTCACACTCAAACTTACACACGCACACACACGCACACGCACGCGCGCACACACACACGCACATCCAAATGCCTGTGGACGAGAACGGCAAAGTGTAAGTCCATATATAGTTTCATTGGCTCTGCATTTATGCATCACATGTTTGATTCAGTTCCTGTAATGTAAATATAACAACCAGGAGGTGTAACATACACATACAGTAGGTACAATTCAATTTTCATTGTTGTAGCATGTGCATTTTGTAAGTACAGCATTTGACTTTTGACTTATTAGACACTAATGTTTCAGTGAAATGTGATTATTGTGGTAATTCTAATGGTAATTGCAGCATAATCTAATTTACACATAGCAGTCTTTTTAATGTCTCATAAAATTCTCACAGGCGCTTTCAGTTCTGCCTCTAAACATGGTCAAGGGTGTTCCTCCATAGCTACAGGAAACAACTCTATTCAGTCCTCATTTAGACAAGAAAGGCGGAGACTTAGAAAGCCTACAATTAAGAGCAGTTCATTTAAAAGCTTGGGAATTGTTGAACAGAAGATGGTTAGAGGAAAGAAACTGAGTAGAGTTTTCTGTTTTGTGTGAATATATTTATGGTTTTACTTATGACAATACAACACATGTCATAAAACTTTTCTCTTTCTAATGACCATGAAAGCACTTCTTTGGGTTTTTGTTCTGTCCATATGCATTTCTATTTGCAGTGAAGGCCGCTGTCTTTTGGTGTAATAGTACTTTATTGCTTTAAAATGCTGGAGTACATATTTCTTGTGAATAAAGGGCTCTTATTTGATTTACCTTCACCAGTACTCATATATAAAACTACATAGTACACATCTGATCAGCTGCAAAATCTGAGGATTCATTTTGTTTCATTGACCTACTTTCAATCCAATTTGATTTAGCGCAAACTCCAGAGAATCAATTTAAGTTTGTCTCATGTATTTATTTGAGGAAGGTTACAGTCTCCTAGCCTTTTCACACAAATGTGATGTTTTCATCTGCTGCATTTTTCAACTTTACAGTAAAGCTCAAGTTACAGTGGACACAGAAGTCACACTCTTCATGAACTGTACCATATGATTTACTCACTTAGTCTGTTCACATTGCACTTTGTCACACTTTGTTTATACATCGCCTTTTCCATCTCTGCCGAGCTTGAAACCTTTCTGCAATTTTTTAACTTTTCCTGAAGTTTCTGATATTTCAATTCAGGTCTTCTTATTTGCAAATTGAAAATGCGCATAAAAACAGGTCGATGGAAATGCACTTACTGTGACCTGCAACTCAGGGTTTAAAAAATCCAGCCGTCGCAAAATTAAGTTCTCTATATAATGTAGTGCGTGAGTGTAATTAACAGCTCTTTAAAAATCCATTTTTTCTCTGGACAATAAAAGGAATCAATACTTAACTTCAAATGACCTTATTGAGCTGGATAAAAGGCTTTATTGCAGGGGCTGGGTCAGGAGCAGTTGAGCTAATGTGTTAGTTGAACAGTGGGGGATTAAAGGTGAGGTGTTCTCTCAAAATCTTACAAGACATCACAAAGCAGCAGGTCACTAACCTGAGCCTTCCTGGAGACACTGAGAGGATTACAGCAGCCAACCTCTGCTGAACTGTGCTTGTATTCAGCCGGGGCTGAGGAGGCAAAGACAGCCTCTTTATCACTCAGCTGGTCCAGCCCATTCTATTTCCTCTCTCTGTACTCAAACGAGACCAGAGCTGAAACCCACTAGTCCCAACTCTGTGCGATATACTCACAGGGGACCAATTTGCACAGGCAGCCCTTGTCTGAATCACTCTATCAATTAGGAGCCACTGTGTTTATCATCACATACATTATGGTAGAGGCTGGCCTGGTCATTGTGTTGAGGTGTGCGTCTCAAGAGAGGGGAAGGGATGAAATAAATGACCAGGGAGTGAAGCCACAGTTGGACAGGCTGCTGGACTAATCTGAAAGGACAGCTGTAATTATGAGTCTCCCGAGGAATTGGCTGTGTGGCGCGTCCAATGTGTGAACACGACGCTAACAGTCAGGAAGGTGCACTGCCCCCCACAACAAAGTAAGACACTGAGTCAAATCAATATTTTCAATCTCTCAGGATCAATTCAGCATCTGAGCACAAAGGAAGACGTGTTGGCTGCAGCCAATATGTATAAATAAAAAGTCAAACTTCGTGGTTATGATGGGTTCTTGTATGTCACGTTCTTTTGTAATTGTGAGCTGAGGGAGTCTTTACTGCAAATTGTAATTGAATCCAAGTTTGGAGAGAGGCGAGGTCCCGATCAGCTAATAGGAATACTCCTGATAGTCACGACATAATAAACATGCACTCACTAGCACAGAGATAATAATAGGATTGGTCGTATATGATATTAGGATCAGACCATAACACAGCATTTAGTATGATAATTTCATGGCTGTGGCTACAGTCGTCCTTTGTTTCCAGGGATGCTGTTCAGTGTTGAAAGACCTTTCTCTATTGCACAAAAAGCAAAGGAAGAGATGACTGTCTCTGTTAGCAGTGGAGTGTCGTCCCTGCGCTCTGGATGAGAGAATAACACTGGCATTCAGATTCCATTCATATGTTGATTACACAAAATGGTCCCATCAGTATGAGATGATCTCATCAGAATAAAAGTGTTTCATCAATGGAATATGATGTAATCAGCATCAAACAGATGATTCCTTGAAGAGAGCACGGCGGTGACACTGCATCTTTAAGAAGCCTAGAGTCTCACTGTATTTTAGTCCAACAAAAGCAGCCAATTGGGAGCATGCAACCTGAAACCAGAAGCCCGCCTCAGAGGGCCTCACACAGACCTCAGAGCAGGGACACACCCAGTGTGCTCCTGATTCAGACAGGCAGAGAGCCACAGCCTGCTATCCAACCATTCAGTGCAAACACTTCCACCCAGGCTGACAGAAAACACACACACACACAGTCATACTTTGTCCAGATTCTTTCCTATGCAGTTTTGGAAATGCATGCAGTATAAACAAATACTAGGACTAAATTCTTAAAATATTGAAACTAAATTATATGTTAATTTGTGCAACACATTTGCATAAAGCAGCATTTTCAAGGTGAGACAGTACACCAATCTCCCACAATCCCTGCCTCTGAAAGTCAACTCTCTTGTACGATCAGATCCTCTCCCTATGTCCACCTCATCACAGTCAGGTTAACATCTGTGCTGCTTACACCTTGAGCCCCTCTATCAACACTGTTTACAGCGAGCAGCTCTGTGAGGCGTGAGACTGGAATCTCACACACGACTCGCAACATGTCATGCTTGGTCACTGCAACATGGTCACGAGTTAGAGCTGAAATCTGCCCTCTGAACAGACTGCCATGAAATAATATGCACTTCAAAATCAATTCTGCTGCTCAGCAACAGGGGAGCTCTTAATGTAGATCCATTTTGGGGGCTGAGTCGCATTAATTGCACGTTCTCAGAGACACAGAAACACACATGGGCCACAAGTTCAAAGATATGAAGTAACAAGTATGGTGAAATCAAGAGATCGCACATTATCAATTATCTATTATCTTTTCAAAAATGTTTTATTGTGTCTATTAAGGATCGTCCTATTAGATTTTTTTCAATTCTCATTTTTTTTCTAAACTGATGAGTGATATTTGGAACCGATACACATTTGTGGTGAAAAAAAAAATTCAGTCTCAGTGTCAAATTTTGGATTTTCAAGTGATAGAATTTAACAAAGTATAATTTTGAGCTTCCCATGCATAACTTGATTATTTCCATTTTCTACGTTACTTCCACTCCACTAAATTTTTGAGGCAAATAACATACTTTTTACTCACATTTTTATACACATTTGATAATTTCAGTTTTTAGCTACTTTGCAGATTCAGATTAAGATAAAATACCACTTATGATGTATCATAATAGTCTTAGCTACCCAGTAGTATATAAAGTAATTAGTATCAATTTGTATAGAATTACAATGAGTTTGACCTTCACTAGCTTCATCGGCATGAAAGTGTGAAACACACGAATGCATCAATTATAATCCCGTATACAATTCTGAAATGGGCGCACTTTACTTTTGGCATATTTATCCTAATACTTTTGTACTTTAAGTGACGTAAAATTTGAGAAGCAGGAGTTTTACAATGTGGTATAACTACTTTTAGTGATGTAAAAGATCTTATTTCAAGCATATATTTATTTTATGTGACACGAAACACAATTTTTCATCATCTTGAAAAAATAATTAATATAATAATAATATATAACATATCTAATAATATATTCATTTAAATTGAAATACATTAATCCTCGAAATAACCCCCCAAAGTGTTATAAAATAAATAAAGTAAATAAAAACTAATAAAACTTTGTATTAATATTTGAGTCCTCTCAAAATCCCTGTCCTTAATCAGTTGTTACCATCCAGCAGCAGGCTGTGGTGCAGAAAGCAGGTTTGCCTTTGGTCTGTGGCACAGTCACCTTCACTGTTCATTACCACATATTGTGGACTACAGACAGAGAGAGGCAGCCATATTAGAGCAAAAATTCCAAATTTTTCAATTAATTTATTTTCCTGGCAACAGGGTGAAAGAAATAAGAAGGAGAATTGCAAAAATGTTGAATATCATCTGCAATTTTCGCCAGGCATTTGACACGCACAGGTGCATCTCATTTGTAGTGCAAAAACAACTGATGCGAAGGACCGTGGGATAAAAGGTTTGTTGAGAGACACATGGAAAGACCACATAAAAACATATACTATTTGAATCACACAGCTGTTGTGTGTGGCCTTGAACCTTGAATAATGCATCAGTCTAAATTAAAGAGTGTTTCACACCCCTGGAGAGACAGGAAAACAAACTAATAGACATTTCATACTTCATGTATGATGCTCTCTAGTGAACATGCTTTCAAATGATAAATCGATGTCACTGGTTAATCCCTGGAAGTAGTTTCTATATTGTCACTCACAGAATACAAAATAATATAAATTACATTCATATTACACAATCTAATAAAATCAAGTTTCAGTTTCTGTTTAGTTTCTATCTATTGCTCACATTAACTAGATAGTTGATGATATAATGCAGTATTAACATCATAATAGAGACACCTGTTGAGTAGAGCAGTGTCTAACATGTGTTTCACCCTGTTCCAGAGAGGAGCCACAAAACCCATTCACATCAGCCTTAGGCACATGTTTGTTCCTTCACTCTGTTAGGTTAAAATAAGTCATCTCCATAGTGACCCACGATGAATAAATAACCAGTTTGTCACAACCTTAAAATCTTGACGCCTAATACAAAATGACTTCTTCCCTACCTCATCATACCTGCATCAATACTATTTACACTTGCAACAGTTTCTCCTTTTGAGGAAGACATAAAATAATTGGACTTTTTTCACTACCATGTGTGTGAAAACACGGTAGTCTAACACTGACAATGGCAGGGGAACAAATGAGGGATTATTCTGGAGGTGTGCGATGCCTCTCCTGCAATGAAGTTCCTCACACTCCATTCTGAGTCAATGTAGGTGACTCGGGGAGCCTGAGCTGATCCCAGAATTCCTCATTATCCGCCCAGCAGGGAGGATCAGGTCTGCTCGCTCTGTCTCAGAGCATGCTCGGCCCGATGAGACGAGCCTCGGAGGAGCACAGTGCTGGGCCATCGGGGGCAAGCCAGGTCTGCTCATTATATCTAACTCATCCTTGGCATCTCTGCAAACCAAGTGCCACTTAGTTCCCACAGGAGGGGTCTGGGCTGGATCACTGACGAGATGGCAGAGCAAACAGCAGAGTGGTAATAGGAAAAGCTTTACATCAAAAGACATGTGCGGACAGCAGCATAGTGTCCAGCGGTCCACCTGCAGGGTGAATATCACAACAAGACAGGATATGTGGTAACAGTGATTTCTATCTTTAGGATAAATAACTGCAATACCATGATCTCTGCTACTGTTTAGCAGAACAAGACTTATCTCAAACATAATGACAGAGATATAAAAGGTACTTTTTCTTGGAAAGGTGACTATGTCATGCACTGGTGGCCTTGCCTTCACCGGCAGAAACAAGAAAAACACAACATGGGTGCGTTATATCCTACGAGGAGAGTATGTATTTACATATTTATTTGTGAGTAAATTGAATAAGAATCAGTTCTTTCCTTTTTTGAACAGTAACTGAGAAAAATTCACCAATGTCATTTAGCTTGTGGGGCAAGTGCAAATACATAACACAATGAATAAACATACAATTTGAGTGAGGCGTGTTGTTTCATTTATCAACTCTATTTCTGGAATAAATGAATGCAGCCTTGCACAGCAGGTGAATTATGCAAGTGCAGAGTCTTAGGCCTTTGGCTAGGGGCCAGTGCCCCCTATTTCCCTTTACTTTTTAAAATATTCTCTCAAGTAAACTCTGGGGCCATGGAAAGTGCCAGGTGATGAAGCCTATGCAGATGTGGTCTTCCATTGCCTCAGAGAACGGGCACAGTGCCAGCCAATGCTGGTCTCAGCATATCCACAACACTTCAGGTAAACACCACAATAAGCTAAGAAGCAGAAATTAGAAATTGTTTTGTAGCGCAACACAGTTGCTATAGAGACTGTTGCTAATTAACTGCACTCTACCCCAGGATAACAAAGGGCTTAAGGGCACTCAGGGCGGCTCCTCCTGTGATGAGATCTGTGTATGGAACACTATGCCATCCCCAGGGACTCTCAACTACAAAATACCTGTCTCCTTGTAGCCAACTTTCATCTCAGATGCCACGAGAGGCTTTGTGTGGCATCTGTCTGCGGCTGTTAGAAACCCAACAGACCTGGATTACAGCCTCATATCAGCCTCACCATGGTTAGATGAACCCTTCCCCTTTTAAAAGACAAATCACTGGTTGTTTTCGACAAATCAATTCCATTGTAGCAGCATGGAGGACCACTTCAATGGTTACTTATCGCCTCTGATGGGATTCCAAAGAGTTGGTAAGGAGCACTTCTCAATTTACAATGAATCCATATTCACATGTCAAAGGTAACATCTTTGTTTTTATAGTGGGCATGCAAGCAGGGTTTGGTTTCATTAATTATACTTCCAGTTAAGTCCTTTACATAATGAAGCTGCCTTCATACATCACTTTTTTCCATTTCTTTTAGGGCTAAACAATTAACAAAAATGTTAATCTCATAAAAATCCAGATCACAGAAGCTTCGATCATTTGATAAAGGTCAAATGTAAGACAAAACATTGTTAAAGAAGTACTGTAGAACTGCAGAGATTCCCTGGCCTGCACAATGTTGTCCTCTTGATGTGAGAAAACATTATTTTGGTACAGACCCCAACAAATGTAACATCATGATTTTTATATTTTTTTCAGTGAACATGAAAATTGTGGATTTTGTGATACATAAATTCACATTATAAATTCACTCACTAATCGTGAATCATATCGCAAATCTGTCAAATAATCACATTTAGATTTTTTTTTTCCATATTGTGCAGCCCTAATTTATTAAATCTCATTACATCCTGGACTCCTGTTCCATAGTAAACAGGATAGGCGTGAGATTTATATTGGGCAGACATGTGCTTCATACAATATATAAAGCCAAATACTGATATCTGTGATTTCCTACATTATAAATGAAGTACATTTATTTTGCAACACTCATTGTTACTATACAATATTATGACTCCTGAGTCAGAGCCACACCAATGACCATTTTTCAGGGTTTGCTCATAAAAAATGTAAATGACACAAAATGTGTAATAACAGGGGGAAAGGACACAAAGTCACATACCAAATGTTCCACAAAAGTCTCTGAGGAAGCCAAACAGACCACTCCTACAGCTACAGCCTTATTGTCTTCAGAGTAGGGTCGGGTGATGTCTACCGAACTACAATATGATGATGTCTACAGTAAAACATAGCAATAGGGGACTTTTTGTTTCTAAGACAGTTTGACCTGTCAGGGTTGCCATAAGGCAGGAGTGACCAGCTCACCACTGTAGTCAATTACCTTCCCCATTGACACTTTGACAGCAACCTACAGCTCTCACCCAACTGAGCATATTCTGTCTGGCATTCATCCATGTGCTGCGTTTAAAAGTGTCTTTGTCTGTGAACCACATGCCTGTTACTTAGTTGTGTTCAGTCTCTGCATCTTAAAGCAAAGTTAGCTGGCTAGCCATACTAAGCAATCTAAGCTAAGAAAAAGCCAACGACAGCTGCATAACTGAACGAAACACACATACAGCAGCCCGAAGATAAGAAACATTGTCGCCACCAATGTAACCAAGCATCGAGAGTTCACGTAAATCAATTGAATTAATAGTATATGAATAAAAAATGGACAGGGAAAAGTAGTCTGAGCACCAACAACAACCTCATTTTTTCACAAAACAAGGAAGAAACGAAAACAGTCCTTTGTTGTTTGGCTTTTAAATCAGGATGTCACAATGGTAGAGGGCTTAGTTGTCAGCCCTACTTCAGAGTGAAAATAAGCATCAGCACTAAATGTCCTGATGCCTCTCAATGTCACCATTGCTAGTCCTTCAATGACTGTGACTGTGTGTACACATACACTGTAATAAGCCATAACTCCAATCTAATTTTATATTTACTAATATAATACAACAACTTAATCTACTCAAAATAAACCGTGGCTCCTTTTCTTTCTCCCAGGGAGACTCAAGGCACCTTTAATGCCTTCCAAGCTTTGGGGGATTGTCACAGTTCATGGCATGATGGGATTGGCACAGGGATGCAGCAACAGTTGCAGGGCTGATAAATCAGCCATAGATCAGACTGATAGCAATCTGTCTTCTGTTACAGAGTCCCAACAAACTCTGATATGTCAGGCAAGATGATGCATCCCTAATTCTACCGTTAATCTTAAAATAGAAAAATAAAACATTTACATCCCCTGTCTTTCTACAGCTCTTTCCACAGACAAGCAGCTGAACACAGTCAGTCAGCATAGTTTTTGCAACATGCAGCCATGCACAAGGTTTCCTAAATATATCTTTGTTTGCAAGCTTGAACATGAAAGAAATTCATTTTACTAATGTGTCAAACTGTTCTGACTTACAAATGGTGGGCTAGACAGCCCAATGATTCTACTACTGGTGAGACAATGTGTAACCAGACACAGAGCACATCTGGCAGGACTGAACTCTATTCAACACTGCAGTTGTCTCTTCAGCAGATTTTAAGGTGGATTTAAGACCACAAAAACAAAGCATTTCTTTGCTTTTGTTACTGAGGTTAGCATCTATCTGAAGTGACAGTCTTTTAAGAGTCTCGAGAAAGAAAACTTGAGCGCTTTTAGCACTGCTCATTTATAACTCCAGTAGACCTGAATTGTCATGCTTTAATCCACAGCAGAGGGACAGCTTCTCTGGCAGCCTTGCTCTGTATGGGGATGAGGGAATTGGAGGAAGAGACAGCGGGGAGAGTCCTGTTGTCTGAGCCCACATCTTTGTAGTGGCAGCTGAGGGGTTTCACTGCAACTCCTAGAATTTACATTTTGTTTGGCCGGAGGGGTCACATGACAGCTGCGAGCGAATGCTCTGAGGGGCTTTCTGCTTTCACTTGACACTGACAGGCTGCGAGACAGTCCAACACCACAGAGAGAAAACATTCCCTCTTTCCATGACATCACCCAGCCAGGAATGGGGGGATATGGAGGGAGGAGAGGGGGCACAGCTGGTGGCAGCCGCAGTACCATCTGCTACTGACTAATAGTTCATGCTGCTTTACTTATAAACTTGCACTTCTGTGAACCAGCATTGTGGCTGTATGGTCAGCATCACAGAGCACATCACTGATAAATTTCAGACGGACAGTCTTATAATATTACATTACTTGGCAGATCCTTGTATTGATTCATTTTTTTTTTCTTTTTAAAGGAATAGTTTGACATTTGGTAGGCCTACTCATTCATCAAGACAGATCTCATGTCTGTCAATTAAAGGTCTCATATTCTGCTCATTCCACTGGACAATGTTGTTTTTCTGATACTGTCCATTGCTTTGGCACCTCTCTTCACTCTCTTCACTCTCTGTAACGCTTTTTTGGTGGTTGAGGGAGGTGACTGTGTGACATCACAACCTTAAAGAAGTCCTGATGCACAGTTTCTGCACTTTGATTGTCCTTTTTGATACTTTATCAATATCTATATAACACCTAAACCTACTTAATAAACATTTATCTATCTATTTATTACACAGTCAAATATGAAACTACAGCCAGCAGTGTTTTCAACAAACACCTTCACACAAAAATAACAGGTTTAAAGCAAGTTTTTGCCCATTTCTTGGCTGCACATGCACATGGCACCTGCGCATACACACATCTGTACTCACCATACATCTTTCCCTCATCAGAGAGGATGATCTTCCTGCGTCCACAAGGAGGATAGATAGCGAGGGCCTCCTGGAAGCTCTGTTCAATGTCAGGGCTCCACACCCCCTCTGCATCATTGTCTACAGGCTTGTCTGCAGAGTCACTCATCCTCTCCATGTCCTCGGCAGGGCTCTCGCTGCCGCTCCAGCTGCTGGGATCAATTGTGGCGGTTGGGCTCTCCAAGCTGAAGCCTGGAGCAGACTAGGGAGAGACCTGGAATTCCCAAATAAACAAACACAATGGTCACCCTCCACAGCAGAGCGGCAGACATCGGCTTCCAAAAAAACAACACAGTATACACAGTGTCAGTTAAGACCACAATATGGGGCAGAAGTAGCCAAACAAGCTTGGACATCACCAAAAATGTTGTTGATTTTATCTAAAATGGATGTTATGGATTTAAAAAATGTAACATTTTCATGGACATGGGGCTCTTCCTTTTTATTAAATGACAGGACACAGAATTACAGCTAAAACTTGCTCAAAGATATGATAACTGCTTCAGACTATGATGGGGGATGTAACCCATGACTAAGAGATGAGGGGAGTCCACAAAACACTCACAGGCTACAAGAATGTATGATTACAAGGTGGTCCACTGGGTAAATTGTATATAGCCTACTCTGACTCAAGATTTGTATTCTGAGAATCGTTTTTGTGCCCTTATTCAGCACCGTCAGTCACTAGTGGACCACAGACATTTGAGAGAGCAGACACTAAAGCCACACACAGAAGATTTTTTTAGGGGGAAAAAAGGTTGCAGACCTGTGGGCATCACAAGAAAACTAAGGTTTACAAACGATGGCACAAACCAAGAACCAGCCTCCTCTGCTAGTAAGCTGGTCTCACAGCTGGAGACTCTCTCTTATCTCACCAGTGACTATTGACAAGATCAACAAGCTCCTGGGTGAATCTGCAGCTAATAAACTAAGGACTGGGTCATTATCCTGTGACGTCATCAGGAGCAGAATGGGTTTCATGTCCAGTTACATAAAACAGCAGCATATATAATGAGAAAGGACTGTTACAGACTACAGCTTCATGAATGTACAGATATGACTAATTGTGACATTCATCGGGCACCAGCAAAGCATGGGTGTGTTACAATGATATTTAGCAGTGCTGTGGTCAATATACACTTTGTGGCCTTTATGAATGGAAAGCATCCTGCACACAGTGGCATTAGCAGCCACAGTGATCGACCCAGCACTTCAACTTTGACGGTTAGGGTTTAGAGTTTATTAAAATGGTTGACTTACAAGAATTATTTTGTGTTAAGATGTGCAGTGTGAGAGCCGTAGATCGTTTATCATGTTGAGCTTATACTTGCACGATTCACATGGCAGAGGTATGCTGGCCTAACAGATGGATAAAGCCCAAAAATCTGCATTTTTTTTCAATAATCGGAATCAGTGGGGTTTTTTGTCCAATTGCCAATAAAATAAATTAGTAATCTGAATCTAAATCTCCACACATGTTTTACTTAAGTATAATATCAATATACATGAGTTACATTCCATCACTGGTTATTCACAATTTTGATATTAAGATTTTCTTTTGTACTGCACATGACATCAGTTCCAAATAATAGTCTCCTTGATTACTTATAATTGTATTTCTCCTGAAAAAACATCTTGGTTGATCTCTACTGACATTGTCACTGGCCTTCATGCTTATTTATACCTTTTCCTGTTTTCCGATGCGTTTAGGATATGACACCCCACAAAAACAGCAGAAAGGTGGACTTGTACATTGGCAATGAGAAAAGAATCAATCGACTTACTTATACCTGAAGTTAAAAAAACCTGCATAGACATTAATGTTGGTTTACTTAAAAGCAATCCAAACACATAGTTGTTTTGTCAACTATCAGACTGTGACTGTCTTTACACTTAATTCACAAGAAAAATACTTTTCTCTGATGTTCTCAGGTTTCTTAATCTCTTCCCTCTTTCCAGACAACCGTTTCCTCCCTGAGCAAGACCCTATTCAAGCAGCACAAGCTGTCAGGAAGTGGGAATAGTAGCATATGTTTCTTCCAGCATGTCAGTTCATGAGGGGGAAAGGGGGATGGGAGCAAGCTGTTGGGGAAAAAAACTCCCAGAGACCAGAGAGAGCTTTTACTGAATTCCGTTTTTGTGTGCTGACTGCTGACACTGCAGAACGAACTCACAAACTGATGAGGGAGGGGAAAAAAATTCCCATTTCAACCACTAAAAGGCTGGGACTCTTTCTAGATGTGCTCCTCTCATCCCAACCAAATGATGAACTATGCTGCTCGTAATCACTTCCAGCTTAGATTTTTACTGCAAGAAGAGGTTCAGAAGAAAATATATGTTTCTATGCTATGCCTATGTATAGATACTTTTCTTTAGAGTAGCTACCAATATTTTAAGTTTGAAGTCTTGTCTGCTAAAGCAGTCTTCTTTGATTCATAAACTGACAAACGCTTTTTGCATGTACATCTGAAGCACCAATGAAAAACATGTATTTTCGCTAAAATCACTGATTCTCTGTTTTTGCAACATCATGATGTAGCAACACGTTGATCAGTCTTTAGTGACTTTGTTTCCATCACACCAGATTGATTCGTACATACTGATGTTTCCCACCTTTTTAGGTGCTTTCCTACAATGCCATGACAGTAAGTTAACACTGTTACGGTACCATGCAATTAATCATTAGACCTCAATGCCACCTACCATCTATCTGTTGTTCATGTAAGGACAACATCAATATCAAGTAGCGATTGCTGAGTAATGTGATCCTTAAAATATGAACACATTTTTATATTCGCTCACGCAAGAACAGAACCTGAGGTATTGGCTTATTGATTATTTGTACCTAGCGTTGCCATATAGACAAAATTTACAGTACACCAGTAGTACCTAGTACACTGACTTTTTACAAGAAAAGACACTCTCAAACAGTAGAGCGCAGTATCAATGTACTGTTAATGCAAACCAAAACTAAAAGCATATAATTGGTGAGACACAAGTTGACATTTATTTTTAAGTAATCTAGCCACAAGAAATGCAATGTGTTCAGTGAATTTGGCACTACTACCATTAATCAAAATGCGGCTAGAGAACAAAATATTGATCATTTGGCATTTGTTGAGAGTGTGTCAAATTTAAATATGTCAGTGGTAGTTTTTTTTCAGTCTTTGGGGGTAAAGGAACAAGAAGAAGTTGCTAGACAAAGAGCTGCTGGCAACAGGTTGCACTCCTGCAACTTCTTAGTGAGGTAAACAACTCCTTTTCCCCATTAATGTTTGCACTGGGTTTAAACAGAAATATTGCCATTACTTTAACGATTTGACAACAAATCCGCCGCCATCATCTTGTCAGTCACCTCTCCTTAATCTTGTCACCTTACATGTGAAACAGGACTCCTGCTACTCGTAGCCATCCAACAAAGTTTTGATTTTAAAACATCAAAATGACTGTGGGGTGGTGGGCAAGTGATGTAATCAATGACCGTGTTACACTGGGAACGTCTACCATGGCAGGAATTTTACCACCCTTTTATGCAAATTTGTTACAGAGCATTTAGAGAGGGAAGAAAAGAAAGTAGAGGATTTTTAACATTCTAGATCACCAAACATGGCTCAGAGCACACAGTAATACTCCAAAAATTACCCCATATACATTATTCCTCCAGAAGACCTTTCTCTAATATGTGATAAAAATCTGTCTTCAGGATGCTGATTATCTGAGGAAACAAAACAAATCAACCAAAACAAATAGCACATTTAACCTGACAACACTGGATAAACTTACTTGTGATCGATATGTGTATCATAATATCCCAGTGTGCAATATCATATACATGGGTAGAGACGGATTTACCAATTTACTAACAATTTTCCCTTCATAAATAAACAATTGAAAGATTTGGGCATTGATTGTTATCAAATATTAGGTAATATGACATTATTTGTGGGTCGAAGATGTTTTATTGTTTGGATAATCAGTGGAATTTGTATCCCACTTCAACTCCTCTGCTTCCATGTTTGTACAATACCAGATTATTACCACTTTTATGTGGGATGTGGTGGAGTAACGAAGAGGAAATGAGCGTTTGTATTGAAGGAGGGAAAAGGATGTAGGGTACGGTTTTTCATGTGTGTGCAGAAAAGACGGAGTGCACATGATTTTCTTTTTCATTTCAGTATCAGTAAACTTACAATCAACCTATATACTGATCTATTATATCTCATCAAATGGAGATGAGATTAGTATTGTCTTCATTTAAACGCAGATAAAATAACAGGATTAAAGTCATCCCCAGAAAGGATTCTTTGCATCCAGTGGCATCAATTGAATTCATTTCACCATGTGCAACATGTGAATAACCTGGCAGAGTCCTGAACGAGAGCGGTCTCTTAGTGCCCTAGAATCTGTGGACTAATTACGTCCGTCAAAAGAAGGCATGAATGTCACCCACAGAACACTTGTGACTTACAGATAATTGAATACTTCTGTCTTTGCAGGGTGTACACCATAGAAATGGTCTTATTTGTGTGGAGACGGCCTGCAATGCAATGACTGAATGCGGTAGCTAAGCAGAGCAGTAGCTGTGACACGGCATTATGGGAAATTACACTTACTGTGAGATTACATAAACCACTCACCAAGCTGGAATCCAGCTCCTTAAATTAAGAGAACCCATTTCACCCATCAGACAGAGCAAGGTAATGAAATAGCAGATGAGAGGTCTCAAATGTAATTTTCCATGTGGAGTTCTTTTGTGCCGCTATCTCAGAGGGTGCAATAATGATTCTGTGAATGACTTTTGTGCACCCCATAATGGCCCACAGTAGTTAAGGCCACAGTGTGTAAAACTATAATTATCATGTGATTTCAAAACTCAACATTTTCAGTGTGTTGTAAAGACATATCCTGGCCTTTGCATAATTATTACAGCGATGTCAAAAGTATTCCAATTTGAGCAACACGCAACCTACTATGAACATTTACAATGACAGACATTACTGAAATTCCATTTAGTTTTTGTCATTAAAACAAAATAATTACCTTGTGTGAGGCATGTGTATGGAATGAGTCTTTGATAGCAGGTCTCTGAGGACCTTGAGATGCAGTTAAAGGGACATGCAAAATACAATTAACCAAAACTCTTTGGAAATACTGTAAGAATTTTATCTATTTTGAGAGCTTTACCACTTAAAGTAAAGTTTAGGTATGTGGCCCCCGTTTTAATAAAACTCAAAATTAACTGAGCAGTGGTGACATTGAATACCCTAACTTTAATTTTTTTTAAATTTGGAACCCACTCTTAACATACTGGAATTACATTTAGGAGAGGAAAGCTGGGATGAATAGCAGAGCATGTTTAATTACCACAATCATATTGAAAAACATTTCCAAACAGATTAAACCGTGGAAGAATTTCAGAGCAAAAATATTGATCCTGTATTGGATTTTCCTTTAGGTTTCATGAATAAATCTACAGATCTGGAGTACAGATGAATGAATAAACAAGGTTTTCAATACCAATTTCCGCAGGTCCACTGGAGAGCCCAGAAAGCTTACTTATGCTGCCTCTGTTATTGGCAATGGCCTCGTGTTTATTTCATGCCTCTTTGAACCGGCAGGCTTAGGTGCCGTGAATCTGTCTGATATCATCCCACTCAAATCTGAGGCCTGGATCCCACAGCCCGGCAACCATCAGGCCACTGAGGGATCAATCTTTGTTTGCCAGAGAATAGGATTGATTTACAGGTTCTGTCAAAGCAACCCTCTCTACCTGCCTCAGACTGAGAACAGGTAGCAACAACATGACCTGGACAACATCAGATATGTTGGCAGCCCAGAAAAGAGGAATAGCTGAAAGGTCTCCCTTTCTCAACAACAGAGGGAAAATTGACTGTGAAGCTAAGGGACCAACATTTTTCCTTTCTCTGTCCTGCCAGTAATACCAAAATATAAAAAAAAAAAAATACAATTTCCCATTCAAACATGAAATGTAATGAAAGCTCAGAAGACATTTGCCTATCAAAAATTTGTAGTGCATTCCAGACAGCATGCAGCCATGTCACAGCGGTGAGGAGTGTGAGCGGAACACATAAAGCTCAGGAAATTAAAGCTGTAAATAAAGGTCCGTCAGATAAAGGATCTCCTGACAGTTATGAGAGCAGAGCAGGCCGAGGGCTGGCCGCTGGCTCATTCAGAACGCGTGCGGATGGGCATGAAAAAACAAATCACAGTGATGAGCATGAAGGCCACCATTTGCATTTGGCTCTGTCAATTCAAGACTTTCATTTCTTTTCTTTTTCTCTCTTGCCATCATTTATCCCCTTATATACTTTCTCGCTTCTCTGCATTCATCCTTTCTGCTCCTTCCTATTTTATTTTGGCAACTACTGCATATCACACTACATTCAGGTCACAAATAAAACAGCCTACTAAGAGGGGCTGTGCAATTTGTATTGAATTTGTACTACGCACAAATATTTTGGAGATGTCATCGTTAGTGATGTTAATATGATACCCAGCAGGTAAATGCATTTATTGCTCATCTGATGCTACACTTAAATAGTGCTTTGCTCTCAGAGGCTAACCAGTTTTGCCCATTTTTCTGTTGAACTACACTTGTTTTCATGATACATTTTCCTAAGAGGGACCATTCACACTTTTTAAGCATGACAGTCATCAAAAGATATGGATAGGTTATTGATTAGTGAAGACAGTGAACCCCAAATTCTAAGGAAATTAAGAAATATCTACAAACAGTACAACCCATCTTTATGTTCTTTGAAATTTCATCCTGTGGCCATGTACAGTCATAATACTTTGTCAGTACCAAACAATTAAAATATAAAATGTCAGAGGATTAAGTAAAATCTGTGACTTATTTGTATCAAAGCCGCTCTAACTAAACGATGGTATCGGCAAAATGATATCAACATAAGCCAAACCAGAGCTTGACCGAAAAATCTCTCTTTTAAGATGGCAAAAAAAAAAAAAGAAAGACAGATTTTCTTCGAAATTCTTCTTTCACCTTGTTCAATGTCGGTACGAAGACGAAGGCTCTCCGCGTATCAGCAGGGTGAACACATGAGGCTATACAAGGATCCCAAAAGAGTAACACGAATGCACTTTAATTGGAATTTTTGGGGCATTTTGTGGGTAATGAGAAATAGGGATCCAAGGCTGATATTTTTTGTGAGACACTAAGCATGTAGTTCTGAAGTTCGACAATGTATTATGTGTCTTAAGTGTAGCCAACACTGAACACTGAATTTGGTCCATGTGTTCTTGAAGATTTGTCAATGTATGTTTGTATAATCAAGTCTGGAAAGTGAAGACACCATTAACAGTTTTTATTTTAATGTAATTAGTCTGCCAAATGTCTATGTTTTTTCTGAATGTTATCCCATTCAAAAACTAAAAAAAAATTAAGTGATTGCCCGAGTGGCTAAGACTGATGTCTTCAGCATCTGGGCCATAGAGCTCCAGTTTAGTTAAAGGGGCTATATGTAACAATTTGTAGTAATTTTCATGTATTAATCGCTTCTAAAGGTGTGCTGACTGTAACAGAGAGCTGAGAGACTGAACAGCAGCTAATGATAGTTTATAAAAAAAAGTGCTTCCAGCGCAACACAGAAGTTCCACAGAGCCCCTTTAAAAAACTATTAAAAACACATCAACGAGCCATGACATTCCACTGGGTTACATCTTTTACTGCTGCTTCATGTTTTCTTTTCAAACGTGTGCACTATAATTCTGAGTAAATCTTGCCTACACTATCCTCCTGCGTTAAATATTCACAAGAGCGCACAAGGGTGCATTAATCCACAGCCAAAAATAGTCCCCAACAAATGCTCTACTAATTCATGTTTGAGCAACACTTGCAAAAAAAACTACAGCGCCGAGCAGTTTTAGAGTATTATTTTGCCTTTCTGTAAAACAAAATATATATTTGCAGGGTTCTCCCCAGAAATTCTTAGTGGGGGGGGGGGGGGGGCGTGACCGCTCGTCAACTTCAGTCGGGGGGGGGGGAGGGCGACCGCTCGTCAACGTCAGTCCGGGGGGGGGGAGACACGGACGTACGGACAGCCGGTCATCAACTCCGTCAACCGGGGGACGGCGGACGGACGGACGGACGGACGGACGGACGGACGGACGGACGGACGCTCGACACTGTCACGCGCGGAGTATAGCGGCGCTGACCGAGCGGTATAGCGGCGCAGCGCCGCTGTTCCACCGTCTGGGGAGAACCCTGATTTGTGACTACAATTTTTGGATCTTTATCAAGAACAAATTGCCTTGGGGCCACATGACTCAGAAAGTCAAATACTATGAGAAATGGACTTTTGGTTTGATGTATTTTGTTGACTATAACAAAAATATAAGATATCAACAACTTATCTTTTACTTTGATTTACAAAAAAAATATCTATAAATGCTCCAAAAAAGGGAATAATTTCAAGACGTATTGTATTTTGGACAACACAGCTTGCCCATGTTCATGATGTAATTATAAACCAATGAGACTTCTTGTTGGAAATGTCTACTTGGCTCTATTAAATAGGGGGGGCGGGGACACAGTTTGGACGTTACCGCCCTCCGTTGCTGTGTTTCAGATCGGATTCCAAACTAATTTACCGGGCATAGCCTGCATATTAATGTTGGGAGCTTACCCTCCAGTCTATCTGCGCCTCCAATGAATCCAGGGCACCTTCGGGGCAGAGAGAGCTGGCCTGATCTGTGTCAGCCATGATAACAATACAGCGACCATTGATGAAAGGTCTTGTGGGAATTTATTACAAGCAACGGCTGGGGAATACGGTGCCAGAGAGACTGAATAACCCACGTTTGAATACAAGCCACAAATTACACACAGTTTCTGTAAATGAAGTGACTGTGTGCCTTTGTTCCATGGGTTTCCTTTCACTAGTGGGGAAGCTGAACACCACTACCGCTACTATGGCCAGGACTGAGAAAGGAAGTTGTTGAAGCCGAGATTTCCTGCTCTCATTGTGGTTAAGAACTCAAAATGTTTATAGTGGTTTCAGAAACTGACTCATCTAATGATTCACGGAGTGCATATTGCTTTTCATCTGTGTGCGATCACAAGGCAGCTCATTTATTTGTCTTTTTATTCAAATAAGAATGGGTAGAAAAAGTACATGTCCCCGCGTCTAAGTAACTTCTGGGGTACTACACATCAGTAATGAGTGGTTATGGCATTATGCTGTTCTAATGCCTTTTTCCAGCACACATGATTGAGACTGCCATATGGTAAAAATTATGAGGCCGTAATATTAAAGTGGTCTGACTTCAAAAGGGTCAGAGAAGCTCATTTTATGAAAACTGGAAAGGCTCAAACACAACTTGTTGCCTGTGTTGTCTGCTATTCCGTCAGCAAAACAGCATTAGACTTAAACACAGTCTGTCTTCTATAAGTTTTCACAAGGAGTGAAAAAAAACTGTGTTGCACTTACTAAGGTGGTTGACAGGGCCAAAGTGCATTCGGTAGCTGGCAGTCATTTTATGGCTGCAGCACTGAAGCAGATTTACTTAGATGACGTCAGTGGCTTTGAGCCAGCTTTTCCTTTTTGGTGGCACTCTCCACTGGCCTCAGTGGGCCCTGCTCAAACTGCTGAGCAGCAGCGCATACTCTAAAATTCCCTTTCTAGACCAGGGTTTACCTCAGGGCACACACAGTCTGGAAGCCTGCAGGAGTGTCCTCTTCTTTAAAGGGTGCTTTGACCGAGGAGCATACTGATGTTTTGATGTGATTCTACCCCTGCCACACATCACATCTAATTACACAATTAATGACTCTGTGTCCAGATTTAATTACAGATCGCAGATCTTTTTCTAGCCTGGGATTTTCATAACAAAAATAATATTGTGTATTATCATTTCAATTATAATGTGGGACATGTAATGTGTTCACATTCCCATGAGGAATTTCAAAGGACCTGACTACAAATAGAAAACATGCCTTGTTGTACATTGACATCCATATTTTCAGTCAAGTAAAGCCTTAATTTGAGCATCAATTTACTGTCCATACTGTATATGCATGGATTTATGTTAAAAAATTATGTAAAAACTGACAACTACCAAAGCTTTTAACAGCAGAAAATATATTGATATAATCAGATCTATAAAAAAAATCCCTGTCCTGACAACAAGTGGGTACAACCCACAAACCAAACCCAAGACAGAAATAAAGGTATTTATTCATTCTGACAGATATATTAATTGGTCTATCACAGCTGTACTAGTATTAGCATATGTGCCAAGATAAAAATAACCTTTTTTTTGTAGATTATAATGCAGAAAAAGGTGCTTGGGCTAATTTATAGTTATCAAAAATTCCCAGTTACTATGTCAGTGATGTCCTGTTTGACAACTGAAGTAAAATATCCTGGTTCCCTTACAGATCTTTTACACTTTGAAGTCTTTTATTACCATGTTTGACAGATAATTGCATAAAATGTGCGTATAATGGCTGATATATCAATATACATTACTTCCTAGTATCCGTATCGGCCCCAAAGATCGATTGGGTGTACTTTGAACCTGCAAAACATGTCACTTCATCCAGGTATAAGAAAACTAGAAAACACAAATAACTCAAACTAAAAGTTATATTTGCATCTTTGTGACCTAAAAAAGAATCAATCCTAAATTGCTACTAGTGGAATTAAAATGTCATTTTAGCGCGAATTCCTACCTCATTCTGAGATCCTGGCATCATTCAGATAATTAGTGTCTCTTCATTAGTCCAGGGTCTGGTGAAGTATATCTTTAAAACTCACTGGTTAATATGGTGATATTCTGACATTATTGTATACAAGGACTGCACGAAATTCGATGTCAGTGCACAAACACTGCAATGGCTTTTAAATACATGAAGATGTATCTGGTAGGGTGACTGATGTGTGTACAAAGTTGATGTCAGGCTCACAAGAGATCATCACTGACAGGAGAAGTAAAATCTTTGCTTTGTAAAAGCAAAAGCAGGAATTGTGGGATTGATATGTGCCATAATGTACAGCATAAAAACACCAAAGATATTTGACAAATATTTGGCCAAAATATGGCTTTTCTGGAAGTCGGAAACCCTTGAACAATATCCAGCATGGACAACCAAAGAAAAAGAGGAGTCTCGCCCTTTTCTCTGAGAAGTAACACAGTCCACTCTGTGCTTCACAAAAGCACATTATTCTGTCCACACTTCACAACAGACAGACTACACTCTCTGTAGTCCTGCTCTCAGACCTCAACAAGGCAGCGTAAAGGACCAAAATCTGAAGGAACAAGACATCAAAGTATATATCCACAGCAGCACAACCCTGTCTCCTTCGGATCTTTATCAGTACCTGCTTTATCTTTAATACGGTGGCATCATTTTAAACTTCTTGTGCAAATGACTGATATGTTTTGCTCATGACGAATTCCAAATCATCTAAGAAATATCAACTTATCTGAATATATAGAAAGAGCCGGGCGGTAAACGTGTCTGTCTTTTAGTCTTGTTAACAAACTACAGGTGATGTTAAATGTGTTGCATTAAGCTCCACCAAAAAGCAGAGGGAGTTTGGAAACTCCTTTTCAGAGGTAAAGTCCCATTTGGTCAAACAAAGACAACATCCTATTCTTGCATAAATGTTATGCAGGCTTGCGTCCAACAGGTCCACTGGTTGCATAAGCTGAAAACAAAGCATCTTTTTCTACCCCTAATTTTTTTTTTTCTTCCAAGCAAGCAGATTTACACTGTGACTTGTCTGGGGGTAACGCCTCACTGCATTCAAACTGTTTCCAGGAAATGATAACTGCCCTTTCAATGTTAATTAAATGAAAAATGCTGTGTCCCTTTTTTGTTTTTATCTCTTTAGCATGTTACATCAAATGTTTACCAGTAGTTAACTGTAAGAAAAAGCACCTTTCACATTATGAAAGCAAGACAGAGAACTTGATTTAACCAGCTGCTTTCACATTAAAAACAAAAAGAGGGGGAGGCTGTAGGAGCTGCAGCCAAAAACTTGTCTTAGGGAAGGAAAGTGGATTTTGTTCAACCTCCTTTTGAAGCTTGTGCACGTCTTTTTCAACCCCGTTGCTCGGTTGTGTCACTTATTCTGCTAAGCTGGTTATAATAACACAATATGGCAGCTTTCCCAAAATTTAAAGCAGAGTGATTATTTTCCTGAATGTGAGCATGAAACACAATTGAAGCCACGAGATGTTAAGATTAGTGTGACTGGACAGCTGATTGAAAAGGCACGACTGAAGAGCTCCAAAGAGAATAAATGAGGGTACAGCGAAATATAGATATGTAACAACAAAGACTACTTGATTGAATCAAGGAGCATACCTGAGCTGTGTAAACTGTGACCTGATGACCTGACCGGGCTATTTGTTCAATGAAACCAGATCTGACAATTCAAAGCAGCAAAAATAATTCAATAAAGTGTCAAGAGGGAAGAAGTGGAGACTAAGCACAGCCAACTTTACTGTTGCTAATGAAAGCGTCTGGCTTTATTTCAATCCCTCCGTTTGCATAATAGCCTGTGTAATTTTCCCAGAGTCCACCAAACGTTATGGGGATGAAATCATGGTAAGGAGCAAAAAAAACTTTGTGACACAGCTGGCCTGCAGTTGAGGGAGGTGGGGAGTTGAGTTTTTAGCTGAGCAGGCATTTCCCAAAGTGGAGGAAGGAAAAGGAAAACAATGAAGGAAACCCCAAATAAAAGCCTCATAAACATCACATCTTAAAGGGGCACTGTGGAGTTTTTAGAGAAGAAATTCAAACACAGAATCTCACAAAATGAATGAGGTAATAATACAAACTCAGGACTGTATAAACAAGCTGCTCTCAGAGGAAAATTAGGTCCCCAGGACACTGTTGGAAGCTAGAGAGGTGGCAGGGTCATATAAACAAAGTTGTCCTTTAAGGTCAGACTGTTCATTCTGTGTATTTAGTCATGTAGACAAATTGCTTGTTCACGTGGTTTGTTTAGGCATGAAAAATAAGTCCATGAACACCTTCCTCTCTTGATTAAAACATTTCTCCCACAACACAGTGCACCCTTAAGCTAACTTTCCCACTCAACGTTAACCAGAGGTTTTAGCTTTAAAAGGCGTCACGTTATGTCCTTTTAATATCACTTAAATCCCCTCAAAGTACCGCACAAACCTACACAAACGCTTCGTACACATTGATAGTTTTCAGGACGTGAGTCGCTCGGAGGAGGACACACCATGAAACAATAAAGGAGTTTTGGCTAACCTTTTCCTTACAGTGACACGGAGAGCAGCACGCAGTGAGTCGGGAGAGAAGTTACACGTAAAAAAAACAACAAACAAAACATTTACTTACACAAAACTTCGATGGCGATGATAACAAAAAGCCCCGTCAAACGTGTTGAAGCAACAAGTCTCCCCGCTGCGTTTCCTTCGAGGTGGTCCGAAAATGCTCCGGTGAAATCTCCAACAACTCCCGGCTGAGCCAACTACGGAGAGGAAAACAGCAACGTTTTCAACCGTCATCTTGTCCAAAAAACTGTTATTCGTGCGGTGTGTTGTTTGATTCACCCCGGAGCCCTCTGGGACTTTCTGAGGATCTAACACGGGCACGAACGAGCATCTGGGGCTCTTCTAGGGGCGTATGGTCGGGATTCTTTTCAAAAAAATGTGAAAAATGTCAAAGATTTTCGCTGCTATGTCAAAGCCATAGGCTGCAACAGTGAGTGTTCAAAGTGAGCACCCTGTTGCAACAGCGACCAGAATCGGCCATCTATCTCTGCGGTGGAACAAGACGACCTAACGTTACTTCACGCCGTGGGATAAAAGAGTAAACACCTACATAAGACAGCATTTTTTTTCATAAATATTTTTTAAAGACGTCAACTAAAAAAAAACCCCCACGAACAGAAGTCTACAACCAGTTTGGATACCTGCAACTACCATTGAAACTTACCTCGTTATTGATATCTCATATAAAATGTCCCTTTCTTTTGGTAAGGGGATGTTACGGGGTATTTTTAATACTATGTCAAGTTATTCTGGTGTTTCTGGGCCAGCCAGGAAAAGGTGTAGGTGAATCGCTTCGCGCACTGACAGAGATGCGAAGAATGCTCGGAATGAGAAGAGGAATGAAATGCACGCAAAGAGCGAGTTTGCGCCGGGGCGGAGCGAGAGGTGGCGTCATCCCCGAGCCCCGGCAGCCAGCCTGGGCAGCAGGCAGCGGCAGCAGGGGCAGGGAGGGTACAACACATCCCGAGAACTGACGCCTTCAGGGACACTCCGATTTTACAACTACGCAGCCGTCCATTTGTATTAGTATCGATCCAGCTACGGTTATCCGTGACCCCTCTCGCTTCACCTCAAGCATACCAAAACCATGGCCAGCCCACACTAGGTAGAGACAGAGGGGCGTTATATTAATGATAGAAAAAGAAAAAAAAACCCTCAGAGCTGCATCTATATGTTTTCTTTGGCTGTGAGATTGTGAGATGTCTTGCAACCTTCCCTAACATAAAGCAATTTCTCACGTATGTGAGAATTAAGTTCTGAGAAGCCACAAGGCAGGAAAGCATCTGACCAGATGTGCAAAAAGCAGTAAAAGTGCACGGGTATGAACGTAATGTGGTAATATAAATAATGATAAACAGTAAGGAGTTGAAATAAAAACAATAAGTATGACTGATATTACGATTATGAACTGGGGTCAGAGTTGTATAAGTACCTAGAAGTCATACTTACAATACACAAGACACAATTATGAATTGTGTTACAGAATAAAAAATCAAGTGATAAGAATATATCCCAATATCCCTCACTAATTTTGAGTAGTGTAAGAATTAAGTACAAGTTCTGAGATAACATAATGCGGTTAAGAATCTAACCAGATGTGCAAAAAACAGTCAAGTGCACGCGTATGTACATAATGTGGTAATATAAATAATGATAAACAGTAAGGAGATGAAATAAACGTGGAAATTATGGATGATATTAACAGTACGAACTAGGGTCAGTGTTGTAAAGGTACCTAAAAGGCATACTTGAGTAAAAGTAAAGATATCGTTTTGAATTATTACTTTATACACAGTGAAAATCACCCATAGGAGTAGTACTTGAGTAAAGGTCTTAAAGTATCTGTTATTAAACGTACTATCAAAATTACACCACTCAAAATGAGTTAGGGATATTGGGATGTGGGTGCATATGTGCATGGATATGCAGTAACAGTGAAATGTGTCACATTCAGGTATCTTACAGAATAAACAATCAAGTGAACACTAAAATATATCCCAATATCCCTTACTAATTTTGAGTAGTGTAAGAATTAAGTACAAGTTCTGAGACAGCATAATGCAGTTAAGCATCTAACCAGATGTGCAAAAAGCATTAAAGTGCAGGCTAATGTATGCAAAGTTGTGATATAATGATAATAAACAGGAATTCGGTTGAAATAGATGTTATAAGATAGGCTACTGTATACAGGCTGCTGTATGAACAATATTATATGAACTAGGGTCAATGCTGTGTAAACTACAAAAGTCATACTTGAACAGAAGTTAAGATATGATTTTAAAATATGACTTCAGTAAAAGTGAAAATATAGTAGGAGTAGAACGTGAGTAAAAGTCTTAAAGTATCTGATATCTGTCATAAATTCATCGTAAAAATCAAATGAGTTAGAGATATTTATTTTGTGTTTTGTGATTATTTTTGGTCCCCAAAAATAAAGCAACACATTTCATTTAACTTTTATTGCATATCCATGCACACACCTATAGGCACCCATATCCCAAAGTACAATTAGTCAACTGTATATAAACACGCAGACATACTTTTTGAAACTTTAAGTTATCATTTTTGTAAATAAAACTTCACTTTATTCTCTTGCAACTTATACTCCTCTTCCTTTTTCCTCCATGATACCTCAGTATTTTAATTTATTTTATCTACCTCAATATTTTATTTTATTACATAACTACTTAAGCATTTTATTGTATATAGTATTGTATTGTTTTTTTGCATATTGTATCATGTATCTGTTTATTGTTCTTATTGTTTCTATATTTTTCTTTCTATGTTGATTGTATTTATACTAGAATGTACCTACTGCTATGATGACCTAATTTCTCCTTGGGGATTAATAAAGTTATCTATCTTTTTACCATCTATCTATCTATCTATATATATATATATATATATATATATATATATATATATATATATATATATATATATATATATATATATATATATATATATATATATATATATATATATATATATATATAGATAGATATATAAATATATATATCTATATATATATATGTATATATATATAGATATATAGATATATATATATAGATATATATTTATATCATGTATACTGTGTACTCAGAACAGATACATTTTTTTGGAATCAGCGTTGTTTTTAATGCGATTGCATTAGTTTAATTCAATCACAGACTAGGGTTGCAGCAATGCACTCATTTTAAGGAATACCGTCATACATGTTTTTAAGCCCCACCATTATAAGGCGCTATGGGTCAAAAAATGACTCCACTGATGACACAAATTAACCACAAAAGGACAACAAAAATGACCAAATTCATGGGATTTATTGACACAAAGACAAATAAACAACCAAACCAAGACACTGAAACACAATGATTTAAAATCCCTGACTGTTAAGCATCAATACCAGCCGTCCTCACTCCAGAAGCCTCTCCCCTCTGATGCTGCGACAGGAGCTTCACAGCACCTCTCCCAGGCCAGGTGCACCTCACTGAGCAACAGAGCTGCAGCACACCTGAGCACAGTTAGAGGGGAAATGAGACAAACAGCACAGAACACACACGGCCGTAACACATGTACACTTGCATATCTATTATATGGAATTTTATAGTTACTGTATGCATCATTACATTGTACGGACTGCCATTGTTAGTAATTGTTGTATTATCACTTTAATGTTGAAAGAAGCTGTATTTGAGTCAAAAAAGTGGTCGTGAACATAGCATTGTTAGATTGTGTGGGAGAAGGTGTGTGATTGACATTTCAATCTCTTTGTGATTCTGTAAAAGCCAACATGAGAGCATCATGAATTATAACAAACAATGTAAATTGCTGTTGTGGTTTCTATGTCATCATTTTCCATTTTGTTAATTTTTCCTCATGGCTCAGTTAAGAGCTACCATATTTCCTACAGTACTTAAAGGCAGCAGCTGACTTAAAAACACTGACCAAAATTCAAATAGGAGAGAGGAGGGGAGAGTTGAAAGCAGGCCTTCATGCTGATTTGGTGTGGAGAAACTTTATGAAGCTATAGCCTAATCAAACCGTGGCCCCTAAATGGGAATTTTGAATTTCCTTATTTCATGTTATTTTTTCCTTCCATCTTGTCAGCAGTGTGCTATATTTATTACCTACAGCACTATGGATTACCGGCAAACTTGAGCATGCTGTATATGTCATCTTTAAGACGTTTGAATCTTTATTCTTCAACCTCCACGACTTAACTGAGACACACATTTCTATGTTCACAGACCTGCTATATGATTTGATTTTTAGAGTTACAAGTGTGAGTTTAAACAGTTATAGAGTGAGAACCCAGACAAAGACATGACTGTGGTCCTGTCTGAACAAGTCATCCATTAGAAGCCAGTGTTTTGACACCAATCCTTCAAAAGAAAAGGATCTATAAAGATGAACGACTGCCCCTTTGAGGACATCCATCAACACCTTTTAACACATGTCCATGCACGTTTCGCCGAGAGTGAAGCACCAAGAGGTGTGGAGTTTAAATGTTCTTTTAAAGGGACTGTCTTTCAATGCAGATCATGGCACATCTTAGCCACTCACACACACACACGAGAAGCCCCTGTTATTGTTTCCCCAAAGATGAATACAGCTGGAGATGAACAGCAGTAATTCAGCAGCTGACATGTTAAAACTAATCTTGGTGTTTGCTGAGAGCTCTCATCACATGTGTCAGAATTCAGAAAAATGCTCTCATTTAAGAGGACAGTTTTGTGTAGGTTACTGAGCCAAAAGATTACAGTTGAATTATGGATCCTCGAGTTCTTGGTTCTTTTCACTCTGTGCAGTTATTGTACCTCACCACTCCTGAATGTGATGAAGGAGAAAAACCACCAAACTGTTTACTCCAAAACAAACAGCTCACCCACAAAGCCCATCCTACAATGACGCTGTTCTTGCACTCAGCTGTTGTGTAACAGGGTGTGGCCACGAGCGGTGCAGCGGTACAAGCTGTATAGGTGGCAAGTGAGACAAGGCGGATAATTGTGTCAGCAGGAATGAGCGAATGAATGTGAAATGTCGGACTCACGTTCTCCTCGTGAGGGACAGGTGGTAAGAAAGTCCACACCTGTAAACGCACACACCTCTGACAGCCTGAGTTCAACACGTATGAGTTCAATGAAAACAGGAAGTTGGTCTGAAATCTCCCAGGCCTATTTGTATGCAAACTACATTTAGATAACAGGAAGATTTACTATGATCCGTAACTGAACTTTTCTTTTTTAGTGTTACTGAGCACGCCATCAAATCTGACAGATAACGTCACTACGTCCCAGCTCAGAGGTTATATTTGAAAAATGGCTAATAGAAACTGGTTCTTGATTTACTGTGTGAAATTTTGACTTAGATTTAATAATGTCCAAAATGAAAGTATAAAATTTTAATGAAAAAGGCCTTATCGCAGCCTGTTTACCCTTCTGTTGTCCAACAAGTGACACAGAAGTATCCGCTGCTGTTGTATTTTTGACATCTAATTTAGGAATATTCAAAATTAAAGTATAATGAAAGAATAAAATTGAAACAAAGAAGCCTGTTTACCCTTCTGTCATCTGACAAATGATACAAAAGTGGTTTTGACCTGTGATATAGGAATGTCTAAAATCCAAGAACAGCAAAAGTATAAAATTATAATGAAAAGAAATGAAAGTACAGCAAAAGTTTAATATTGAAATAAAGAAGGACAAAGGGGTAATGCCTGTTTACCCTACTGATGTCTGACAAGCAATACAGAAATATCCACTGCTGCATCACCAGACTACATGGCATGGTTTTCTTCAGTTGGCTGTAAGACTGCTCAACCATAAAATATTTATGACTTTTTAATCATTTCTGTTTAATAGCACACAGAAACTACATAATTCAATTTGTTACACAACCATGTGCTGTAAAATGATTGAATGAATCATGTTTCTTGTCCACACCTGACCTCAAAATCAGGTAAACAAGACCCACTTTGAGGCTCTTATCATATCAGTTAATGTTGTGCTCTTTAAACAAATTCTTGAGTTAAAAAAGAGTTGAGACACAGTAAACCTGGAGAAATCAACCACTTTGACAGAACCTGAAGGTCAAGGTTCACTAAATGTTCACTAAACCTGTAAAGTTCTAAGTAAAAGGAAACAAAATAAATTAACAAATCAAACACCAACATTTTAATAAAAAAAATGCATTACCTTCAATACATTCTTAACTGTATGTTTTCTGCTGAACTAAATTACACAGTATGAGTAATAAAGTGTAAAAATTACAAATATGATGTGGTTGCAGACATCATTTCAGTTGGAGTTCTCGGTGCCCCCACCATAGTAAGGGTAAAGCCTGGAAGCTGCATTACTCAGCCCTACACTCTCCTGTTCTGCACTTACACTGCACTGTTTGTACACTTTGCCCACAAATGGTCAATTTTTTCCTCCCAAAACAGAACAAAAACAGGCTAATGGAACTGACCCTGACCTGACACAGCCTCATAGTCGATCAGGAATAACACTGTAATACTGTGAACACTTTCTGTCTACACACAGTCTGCTGTTTTCAAGGACTTCTGTACGAATCTCACTGCTTAATACAATCACTAACTTCCTATTATCAATGAGTATGGTTAGCCCAACAAAAGGTCATGATTTTTTAAGGCCTATGATATGACTCCTTATATGTTCTGGTCTTCCACCTTCAACCTACAAGGTTTACCCTCTGATTTGATTTTCAGATTTTCTTTTTCCATTTGTTGTAAAATGGGTAAACTGCTTTACATTATGTGACAAGTAAAGGGTTTTGTTTACCTTCCTTCAGCTGCTGCTTCGAAGCACATCCGGGCATTCATAAATCAACCTTAGCAAATACTACCTATGCATCTTAAAAGGTGTGCATAGAATTGTGTAATGCATTGCCTCATCTGAACATGTAAGTCATGTAGTGAAATCTTTTTCTGGCGCCTGATGTCTAAATGAAGGCTCCATGCTGTAAATTGCAGAGCTGGAAGTGAGTCACGTTTGTGCTTATGGGAGAAATTTCTAAGGTATGGCCAGAATTTAAGTTTAAAAACATAAAAAACAGAATGTGGAGAAACATCAGTGTTGATCTACTGAAGTTAGCATGCTAACCAGTTAGCCTGTCCTCATACCACTTTTTACCATCAATATATATATATGTATGTGTGTGTGTGTGTGTGTGTGTGTGTGTGTGTGTATGACTAGCCCCCTCCGTGACAGCTGCCTCTTTGGTTGACCTCCGCTGGTCAGCCACCTCATAGCTGGCTGCTAGGTTAGCATTCACTGCACTATAGATATCACCCAGGCATGTTTCAAAAGTAGAACATAAACTCTCAATATCTCTATCAGTGTTAGTCAAGCAGGTCATGTGTCAAGTCCCCAACCTCTGGCAAATTGCACTGATTCTGATAATTCTGCTATATTCCATGGGTCTTACCAACCAACCTTCTTTGTTTACGATTTAATACGTTTTCACTTTCATTTTCTTTTATGTTGCATGAAGGGACTTATCTCAGTTAAGTCCAGTTAAGTTTTGATCCATCCTGTGGTCAACTGTAAGCCATCTTTTCCTTAAAAAAAAACAAAAAAAAAACAGAAGAAAGAAAAGAAAACAGATAAAAATGTAACAAATTTAAAATTGTCTTCTAATTTTGTTTTTAATTTGTGTGTGTGCAGAACTCTCTCACTAATGCGTTCACTATATTGTGTCACTCTTAACATGTATTTCATTTTCTAATCGCTGAAATAAAGTACACCTTTTTTTTAAAATAGTAAGCCAATTTGGGAGCTCGGGGACACCGTAGATAATAACGCCTTAATCATTAAACGCATGCTTCAGAGAACCCCAATCAGCTGTTCTGAACCAGTGAAGCCACAGTTTCTCTGCTGCCGTCCTCATTCCTGACTCCTGGGTTGATAAGGTTGGTCTGTGCTGCAGCACTGCTTTGATTTGAACCTGCTGCTTGGAGCCTCTCAGGGAGACCGTGCCGCAATAGAATTAACCTGGTTTAGTTCATTTTACCCCAGATCTGCCCTGCCACTGCCTGGCCTGGTCTGGTTCAGTCTGGCCTGCAACCTCCTCTAATCAGATAGCTGTGCAAGGCCAGGTGCTTCCCTGGCTCTTTGCTTTGACTACTCAGCCAGCCGCGCTGATTCGCTTTGTTCAGAGATAAGAGAAGGACGAGTGAGAGCCACTTAAGGGTTAAATGAATAGGAGTGGGGGAGCCCACATCAGCAGAGCTTCTGATTATTGCACGCATTGTGTTTTTGTGCTTGTATTAGTTTGATTGTTGTTGTTGTTTTATTTTAGATATAAGGATTTATTCTCACATGGCAAATGAGTAGATATCACAAAAGATTAAAAAAACACAAATAAGTTACACTACAACAGTCTGAGTTACCTCTATGTTATAATTATATAAATGTCATAAGAATTCAACTAAATGTTGCTCTAATGGTGCAAAATTATAATAAATACATTTAAAAAAAATGTCTTAATTTCCTTTTAGATTGTTTTTGGTCTCCTTTGGAATATAATGATCTAGTTGAAACTCAGCTTGCATTGCTCAAAGTGCACAAATATAGATTAGAAAAATTCTGCAGAGTCATATTTGCTTTATATGAAAACTGTCAATGGACAACTGAAGACTTTGCTTTTTTAAGAGCTGTACAGGTTTTCCACATCACGGGAGGACGTGGTGCAGTTTTATCATGCTGGTATCATGAGCATCCTCACCTCCTCACTGACTGTGTGGTGTGGAGGCTCCTCAGCACAATAAAGGAGACACCTGGACAAAATGGTGCAAATGCATCAAAACTGAGCACATGTTTCCATCCCCTGGTAAAATCTTGACCCAGTCGCCAGAATACAAGTTGGTTATGTTTGCTTCTGCAAACCACAGACAGGTTGAAACTTTACCTTTAGGTTCAATTTGAGATTTTATGTTATGGCAATGCTGTGCTTATGGTCTGGTGAGGTTTAGGCACAAAACCCACTTGGTTACGCTTGGGATCCACTTAAAATACCTTGGTTGGAGATGTCCCTTCCTCCCTTCTTCTGACTACTTCCTGTACTTCTTCCAGGTTCCAAGAATCATATCAACATAAATAAACAGTCCACCTCCTAACCAGCCAACTCTGGAGATATTAAGTGACCATTCCTTCACGGTGGTAATATGGAAAAAAAAAACATTGCCTCTGAATCAAAGTGAAGACTAATGAACAGGATTTAAAATAAAATTGACTCAACAGACACAAACCTGTTGGCACAATGCCATGCTGTCAGACCGACACAATCACTCTCCTGTCTGTGATGATTTATTTTATGCAATATATAATAAACGTCTGTAGTACGACCAGGTGCCCACCGCTCTCCCCACACACTTAAGCAGGACTTCATTAAATAGCTGGTGGGGCTGCAGTTGACCATCAATAGACCTAATGAATGAAAATTACTGCCACGTGGCGTACAGAGATGTGCGGCAGTGATTGCTTCAGTGTAGCCTATCACGTTCAATATTTCATCACAGCAGAGTTGTTTAATATGAGGGCTCTTTGTGATAAAAAAAACCTCTTAATTTTTATACAATTTAAGATATAACATGTGAGAATTCTGCATTAAAATGTCTAAAATAATAAAAGCTCTCTTTATAATTGGTGAAGTTAAATTATCCCAAATATTTCCAACAATGTTCAAACCCAGAGAAATCCACAATTTTGCTCATTAAGGAAAAAGGTCCGTGAGTGACACCAAATGTAACGTGGATAAAACTTTAAAAGCATTAACACGTCTGTGAGCATTTGTGACTGAGTCCCATCAGATGTATTTTCATCAGTTATGTGACTGTTTAATACTGTGTTCACCACCAATAAAGCAAGTTTGTCCATGGGATAACTTGCCTATACTTTACTGTACATTAGCAGTAAGCTAGCAGGCAACAGCATGCAGTGATTCAGTGAGCATCTGATGTGACTCCAGGTGGTTATTCCTCCAGAAGGTCTGACTCTGCACCCGACTCCTCCAGCACGGACTCCTTGGTTTGACCACTCGCGGCAGGCATTACCTTTTGTATGTTTAATAAAATGACATGTTCCTGTTGTGTTTACTACAGATATTAGTAATCAATCTCTTTTCCCACATTCAATTAAAGAGTCTAAATAAAATATGTTACCTGTTTATTTTGCATAGATTTGCTGAGAAGCTTTTAGGGTTGATCCTCTGAGAACAGCTTGTTTATTCAGTTATGGAAAAAATACATATTTCTGAGTTTGTGTTAATACCTCATTAATATTGTAAATGTTAAAAAAATCTGAGTTTGAAATTCTTCTCCCTAACTACATAGTGTCCCAGTTGCAATGTGGACAATTGGTGTGAAGCTCAAAAGCAGCAGCTAAGTTTATGAAAAAACACAAGACAATACTCGAGGATATCCTGGACAGTACTGTGTGTTGGAGGTTATCTGAGGTCAGTGTGTGGAAATGGGTCACTTGATTTTTTAAAAGAAAATCCTCACAGATGCAGTTTCTAATGTTTCAGAGTGCCGCTGCAGCTGTTTGGGTGTTTTTTTTATCACAGTTTTAAACAGTTTGCATACCTGCCGGTTCCCTACAAATCTCTTTATCTCTTTGGCCGCTCAGTTGTCTATTCAATACAAGGTTCTGCCAGCAGGACACAGACATTAAAGACAGATTATTGCATAACCAATGTTTAAAATGTGATTATGACCAGATGTGCACGCAGATTGTATCTGAGGCCGAGGATTTTGTGATATCACACAGATGCATGCTTTTAGAACAGAGCTTCATGTCCTGCCGTCAGTGAAGAATCAGTGCACCGTCCAATTTCTGCCATCTGGCACAAAATAGCTGGACCAACAGTATGATACAAACAATACTAAGAGGGTTTCCTGCAGGAGCAGTGGTATATGTCTTTAATAGAGGCGTAGGGCTTTCAAAGATTGTAAAGTATGGTTTCTGGCACACAATCTCAGCAGTGAAATTGATTTGAAAAAAAGAAGAAAATCAAGAACCACAAATGTGCATGTTCAAATGCAAAAACAGCAGAGATAATGGTGGAGAACATGGATAACACTTGATAGACTCTCCTGTTCTGAGGCATTAGCACAAATCAATAATAAACACACACACAAGTTCTTGGACCTCTAATAGAGACAAACTACTCATCCTCAGTGTCAGTCCTGCCACACTTACCTTTTTATGGGTGTTTTTGTTAACTACTGTCCTATATAAAGGAAACACAGGACTGTGGTCTTAGCGTGTGCAGAGAGGCTTATTTGATATGAATACAGTGGTATATAAAAGGCAGATACAGGAGTGTAATTGCACCTAATGGCTGGAAATGCTCCTGTTGAAGACATCTTTGCTTATGATGTCTGATTATGGGTGATCATTTTCTGCTTTCGGTAAAAAAAGAAAAAAAAAAAAGCACAGCTCCTGGGTCCTGGGCTCTGCTGATGATAGTGGTTCAGAACAATGGGCTATTGAAATGCATTGTCACTATCCCAGCTTAAATGTCAGAAGGTAAGGCAGGCAAGAGATATAAGGCTCAATTTATAGAGGCATACTCAACCAAAACTGAGAGCAGCAGGTATGATGCTATGAACTGAAACAGACATGAGTAGCATTTTATAATCATCTCCAATATATATATATAAATATATATATATATAATAAAATGATATACTGTGTGGAATTGCAGTGTCCTAATAATGAGCTCAATTTCTAATGATTACTTTTAAAGTACAGACTGTTACAGACTAAAAGGCTGAGGAAAATGGTGAGACCTGTTGAAACAACCGCGGTAGAAACACACGTTATTAAGAGGGAGTACCACAGTGGATCACCTGCAGCATAGCCAGCTGTGATTGTGCACTTAAACCCTTCAGTAACTGATAGCACTGACACTACGCTGATATGGCGAATCTGTTAGCAGAAAGCAGAGATATCCCCTTTTTTTTATTCCACACATTATTCTTACGTTTCAAAAACCTGGCGCCTACATTACCCACAATGCAATTTAGCTATTCAGTGACATCACTGGAGGCAATTTAACCGACTACATGTAGCTTCATCCGGAGCCACAAATTATACTGCTTTTTTCCACACATGCAGTAGTCCTCCTAAGTAATTTTATTAGCTGTTTTTTAGATGGAACTCTGCATTAAATAGATAATATTCACTAGTTTTAATATGATGTAATAGTGCCTAGCACTCAATGAAAGCCTGATATCCCCTCGTGAAGTACATATTACACATTGACTTATACCCACAGTATGTTGTAAACTGGATTCCAGGGCTATGTGGGAACAGCGGCAGGAAAGATTAAACCAATAATGACCTTTTCAACACTGACATAAATAAAGAGCATTGGAGAGGAAGATCTCACTGTCTTGTCCTTTCAGTCAAATCCTCTCCAGTAGACTGAGAGGTTTTTGCACCTGTCGCCCCTCAGTTTGGCCTTTTCTTGTTCTTTTAACCTCCTTATTGTATGAAACAAAGGCGAGAAAACATCTTAAATCTGTTGCCATCAGCTGCCCAGAATAATGTGTGATGGTTTTTGAATTAAACACAAAAACCAGGTTGTAGTTTTATGTGAAAAAACAACATATTGTAACAATAGGTGGCATTCTTCTCTAACTTAAAATGATTATATGTTTCTATTGTTCCAATTGATAAACCAGAATAGTGGTTTCAGCTTTGAGAGCTCTTACATGTGATTGCTGGTCTACATGCTTCAGTTTCCTGGAAGAAATCAGCCAAACTGACAGGTTTTCCTGGAAATAGCCACTGCTAATATAATGTAAAAAGAACAGTGTTTTCATGCTGTCATAGGAGTCCTTTCCAAGGTTTTATTCAGAGGCCATTCTCAGGCTTTCAGTCTTCTTCCCTCTCACTCACTGGGTCGAGATATTTCAAGCGGTCTGGCATCGCCGAAGCTGCAGCACACGCAGCATCTCTTCATGATGTTTGAGGGAGGTCTGGCCACACTCACTGTCACTCTGAGATATCTGAATGAAGTTATCTGGATTGTTTTGAATTGAAACATGACAATTGTCGATGGCAATGCCCCATGAGCGTATTAAAGTAACAGTTCACCCAAAATCACAATGACCCACACAGTGTCCGGGCAACGTTTTAAGATGTGCCCCCGTGGTAGCTTTTGGAAATAAACTATAAACGGAGAGAATAACAAAAAAATTCTGCAACATGTAAAAATCAGGATGCACAAAAGTAATTATTACTGTAACTGGCAAGGTCACATTCAAATTAGTGATGATGGGATTTGGGGGCCCGTATAAAAGCAAAAATGTGAACTATTTAGAGGGCATTTATGTCTGAACATCCAGAGTTGCTTTTATAAAATGCAATCACAGATGTTTGTATTATGCTCCAAGCACCTGTTGAATTCAGGAGAGGCAGCGTGTGGTGTGCTCAAGGATCTTTCAGCATTCTTTCCTTTATTAAAAAACGTACATCACTGAATAGCGTGTAGCATATTTGCACATTTAGTCGGATGAAGTTTAAATACTGCACAGCAAAAGAAAAACAAAGAATTTCCATAGAGCGCGCTTCTACGGAGCAACAAAAACCAACAAAAGGCAGAAAAAGATGAGCAGACGAGTCAAAAATCAAACATCACTGCATTGCACAGTTAGTTAAAATGGACAGTTATAAGAAAAATAAAGCTTTATACTCTCCTTTGAGTTCCAATAAACTGACTCAGAAGAAATGAAAGCCTTTTTATTTGTTTTCTTGAGCACTAACTAGTCGATAAAGACATTTAACCTTCAGTTAATTTGTAAATTTTAACCTCCAATCAGCTCATTTTGTCTTTTAAACGTCTTCGTTTTCCTATTTTCTGGCCTTGAAACACATTTTATCATTTGTCCATTTCCTGTTTTTCCACTTCTTCTTCTTCTTCTTCTTACTGATGTATTAATGAGTGAGCAGCATTTTACAGTTGCAGTCAGTTTAGGTCAAGCTAATTTGAATTATTTTTATTCATAGAGCTAATTTTCGGGTTCATAATTTTATTTTCGGGTTACTAGTATAATAGGTTTTCTTGTTTTAATGCTCAAAACATACACCAGTCTTCTCACACTGTCCAGTGTTGTAGCACTTTATTGCCCCCTCTGTCTAAAATGTTCGGTTTTAGCTGCTGCCTCTTCAAGGCCCTTCCCCCTCCCTCCAGAATACTCGGTCCGCTCTGATTGGTCAGCTCACACACGCCTAAGCCAGCACAGCAAACAACAACAGAGCAGCTGCGCTAAATACATTTTTACATGTCATGTTAGCCGCTACCCATCAATTATGCAAATGTGTGACACAGTGACGTGGTGTGATGTCACTAAATCACAGAATTAAAGGAAAGGAACTGAAGGAAGGGAAAAAGAACTGATAAAACATTCTATGTCTCCTTTAATCTTTAACAAAACATCATATTTTATAAGCCCATAAAATGTTTTGCATCTCATTCCCAACCTTCACCTGAAGTGGAGTAAACATTACAATATTTTCCTTTGACCTGAAGTGGGGCACCCTTTTTTGAATTTACAGTCTTATGATGATATAAAAAGCATGTCTCTGCTTTCCTTTCAGATTTCACAAACTGAGCAGAAATAGGACTTTTCCTGCTCTGTGATTATGATTACAGACATAACAAATTTATAAAAAAGAGGTTTTGATGTTGCTGCCGTCTGTTCAAACGGACTGAAGCAGACGTGATAGTATGAGACAGTCACATGTGGCTGCCTTTCCTTACATTTGTCAGTATGACACAGGGGGGCTGGTTTACGATGCTGCGTTATGTTCAGGCCTGTTGCTACTGTCTTTGACACCTTCTTAACTGCGAAATATTGTAAAATATGGGAAGAAGTCACTTTAAATGTCAGCTGTTCATTCTACTTTGTGTTGCGAAGGTTCTAATTCTCTCCTCAGAGGAAATGTAAAAACAAATGTTCCAGCAGAATAATAACGCCCAGCCGGCATGGTCTACCTCCTTTAGGACATTTGTGTTTGAACTGTTTATAAGGATAATTTGCGTGAAAGTGCTTAAATAATGGCATCATATTTTTAGATTCATCTCGTCCCAGCTTTCATTTTTTTTTTTCATCTACTTTCACAGCTTCTGTCATTTCATTGCAATTTTCCCACTCTGATTGCTCTGTTTGCTTGAACACTAATCACTGTCACTGTATGACTTGTTTTCTCTTCTGTTTCCTGTTTGCATTTTAAGTAACGGTCATTTAATAATGAAAGAAGAGGAGGAAAATTAAAGGGGTCAGCAAACAGACGGCTCCCCAGACAAAGCGCAGGGGATTCTGCATAAAGGAGCACTTAACATCGATGCACCAGCCATCTGTAAGAAACATTTTTGACCTGCCTTTTGTGGCATAGTTTCTTGTGAGAAATTAATCTGGGCACCAGCTTTTGAAATACCTCGTCCAACGTGCTGTTCATACATGTTGTGTCCACGGGTCAAATCTTCAGGTTTGATTAGATGATGATGATCAGATTTTGCAAAAACAGTTTAACATCTCTGCTAAAGTATCAGCATGTATATATCACATAAATATTCCTGCTGATGACAAAACTCATTCAGGATCACTGTATTGGCTGATCTGCTGTGTTTGTGTGGTCCAACACTCCAAATCTGCCCCTTTTTCGTCAAGGAGAGCACACAAAACATTTGAGAAACATGTACAATTAATGAATTACTCAATATAAGGCATGACTTTTAGCTGATTCCTGAAGATTAAACAATAATATTAACATGTGGGGTTTTTTTCTGGTTCTACCACTGAGAGGCTCTCAACATTCTCTAATTATTCAAAAAGTAAGATACATTAAAAGGCAGACTCGCAGAGGTTAAACCCGCTCTGGGTGACTTTTCACGTCACATCAGATGTGTTGAATGATTAAGCTGGATATTTACTGTATCTCGCTCTTTAAAACGACCCGTTAATGACTGATGTAAGAGAAGAAAACATTCAGACTTCTTCACATGTGACCCAGCTTAATGTTCTCGTCTTCGATACAAAGAGGATTTTTTTTTTGGTCTTTAGACTCTTTGAAACCCAAAAACTTGAAAAGTTCAATTAACAAGCCGGGCGATAAAGGACTTTCATTCAGGACGTGAACTGGTTTTACAGTCAAGGACTTGTTTAGCTCATATTCTAAAGGACTTTTTAGGTTGGTTTTTTTTTGGTATTTAACCTAACCGTCCTCTAAGTGCATTCCTCTACAGTTTCGCATCAGGAGAGTGTTTTTCTTTTCAGATTTTATAGGTTGAAGACTAAAGAGGACAGAGGTGGGTTCGGTTTTATTATGAGCTTTATTGATCAGATTTTAGTTCAGTTATAAAAGGTAAGAGGCAGCGATGCAGAGGTCAGTTATCTGCTCACTGAAAGAGACTGCGCCTCTGAGGATATTCACCATCGAAATGGGATGGGAGACGACAGCCACATATTTGTGTGAGAGTGGAAATAATAATGCTTCAGTTTGGAGGTTGTTGCTATGAACATTTGCTTAGACAACGACATGAAGCACAACAGCTGAGATTGTTTGGTTTCAACTGGTTTTCGTTTTGTTTTTTTAATTGGAGAAAGTTTTGAGTTATATTTATTCTAGAATTTCCTGAAAGATACACAGACAAGCTGCAATTGCCTTCAGCCCTCAGTGACTTTTATTGCGGAGTTTTCTTTTCGTCGTTTTGGTCAAAAAAGCTTCCAAAATCAACCATTGTGAGCATTATTCTGATCTGCTAGAGCCAATGTCATAAAGCCAGACCTGCTGAAAATCGTTCAAGATATCAAACCCCTTTGGTTTGCCAAACAAAATCAAAGTCAGCAACAACATGTGCATTTTATTAACGAGTAACACAAACACAAGACAACAAAAACGCTTTGTGGACAAATATTTCCGTCGTCCTTATTCTTTAGTTCCCAGTCCTCGGCGTGGCGGAGTGATAACTGGTGTGGCAGCTTCCTAATGAAAATAAAAAAGAAACGAAAGTAGGAAAAGTGGAGGAAGAGATGCGTACGTCCCTCCATCATGCAGACAGAGAGAACAAACATGGACTTATTCAGGTGTGAGGCAACGTTTCAGCTCAGATTATGTTGTCTCCAGTGAACGAGACACAGACCCGTTGAATATAACGCTGTGTTGTGTTTGCCTGACGAGGATTTAAAAAAAAATCAGTTTAGATTTAATCAAAGAAGTAACTATGACTTTATGTAGCATGTCTCCTTAGTTAACCCTGATGATGCGATGGCCTCAAATCTATATAGGTAAGTGACGGTGTTTTCAGATGCCCCTAAAAGAACTTAGAGAAATTAAATTCAAAGAGTTGCACCAGCATGTTTGTGGAAGTTTAGAGCCAACAGTGAGATTAGTTTGAATCAGTTTGCAACTCATTTAGCAAAGATATCTGTCAGTATGTCAGCAGTCATGAAGCAGCTTCTGCTTTGAATTTCGATACTTTCTTTTAAAGCAACATTATGTAGAAATTGGCAGTTTGTGCCAATTTGGCGGCCCCACAAAGGTTCTGAGTGCAGCTCCACTGTACAAAATACAAATTCCAGGTCTATAACTATTTGTCAGACGTAACAAATGATGAAATGATTGTGAAGATGTTATTTTAAGGTAAAAATGAAGTTACAAAATGTTGATTTAAAGGTCAAAATGATTTGAAACAATGCAGCCACGTGCCTTCACCCTCGACTTAGGGCTGTTGTAGGGATGTTGAGATGAATAAAATACAGGTGTCATTGATCAGTTGGTAGACGGAGCTCTCTTCCCATGCAGTTCAACTCTTTCAGTGATTATGCGGACAGTTAATATCTTTGGTGGTATTTTGCTCGATACGGGTCCGCAGGGCGATGGCTGCCTGCCAGGAATGCAGATTTGAACTCGCCCTGTTCACCTGATTTGGCACCGTCAGACCTTTCAGAACCTTTCAGAACCTTTCCCCCCCGAGAGGGAGGAGGAGGTCAGTGTTCTCGCCATTTTGACAGTTATGATGACATTATTGCTGCTGTGGGCTCCAAGGGGCCGACTTTTACAAAAGAAGGGATGTGCATGTTCCACGACTGCTGGACTAGTTGCGTACGAGGGGACTATGACTAAAAACAGGTCTGAAATCGACTCCTTCAACCTTAAGCCATGAACTTATTACTTATCAATCACCCCCTCGTAATTTGCTTGACTGTTACCTACTAAATACACTTACACATCCACTGTGATGGATTATTATCTTGACCATATAATTCTGATAACAGAGGAAGGACTAGAGCTCATAGTACTAAGTAATAGTTACGTTCAACGCAGGTGCTAGTACCAGTGCTAAATGGTCTTTATCATCCTTTCAAAGTGTAATTAACCATCAACGGGGTTCGCTCAAAGGAAGCACAGACGTCTCAACCTAATAGTAACTAGAGTCAAGGAATTTTTCAAGGTACAATCATTGAAAACGTGTTTGTTTTGTAAGGTGAGGATCAGTTATGTGCATTCCTGCCCGCTTCCCAACACAACACAAAAGTACTTTTTCCATTCTAAGTTACTAAAGACGAGGCAGAGAAATGCAAGTAATGTGTTTTTTAGTCCTGTTGTGTGGCGCGACTTTAATGTTGCAGAGGTCAGTGCACACTGAACGAGAAAGTTTCTCGAAATGATGCTTTGTTGGACCTTTGTTAAGTGGTTCTTTGCTGTTATTGTCCAGACATGGGGAATGTGACTGTGCCAATAAAAAAACATTTTTTCAAACCCCTTATTCAACCAGGTACATACCACAGTGAACAATGTTCTCTTTTTCTTCTTACTTGTAAAAAATATATATGCACTTATATTAGCCTCGAAACAACCCCACCGGCCGACACTTCCTTCCGAGATTCCGGTGTGTTTTGCGAGTAGCAGCTAATGAAGCCTGGAGCTACTCGCCTCAGGCAGAGATGAGGAGTGGGCTTCAGCGCTCTGACAAAAATGGTGACCGTGCTTTGCAACGAGGGCTTTTCATTTATGGTACCCATTAGATAACATTCAACTATTTGTTTGTTGTCCTCACCACCTTTTTTAAACGGTAGATTTTGTCCCCATAATTTTCTTTTTAATGCACGGTTTGTTAAAAATGTCCTTAAAAAATAGTTTGCTACAACAAATGTTAGCCAAAAAAATGAATACTCTCACCTCATACCGATCCCCACATCACGTGGCCTATAATCATATATTTTGAAGGCCGTTTAAAAAATACCTCTCCATCTGAAACACCACTTTTCAATACAAAGTGACGCCCTTGGGATTAAGGACTATTCGATCACTGAATGTACGTCCTGTTACTTAACAATGGTAAAATCCCTGTCTTTTTGTAAATTGCTGTTTTAAGTCAGTCGCTTGTTTTGGCCAGGACCCTCACGTGAAAGAGGTTTTGAATCTCAAGGGGGAATATTCCTGGTAATAAAGGTTTTGACAAAAAAGCAAATCTTCCTGAGCAGATAGCGTGTAATTGCAGATGTTCAAATTTCAATTTTTCTGAACCCATGAAGGATTCTCATCCATGCTTACTTTAAATGTGATCTTAAAAATGTCCTTTCTTGACGTTAGTTTGTTCGATTACACACAAAGGACGTGCTCAGATTATCAATAACAATTATTGTGCAAAGCTCAAAAGCCCCTAAACAGATTCTGATACAGAAATGATTTTTTGAGAGGAATATTTAAATAACCCTGAATAGATTTTGCCTTTTTTTCCTTCTCTTTACTAGTTCAAACAAACCTGATTACCACAGTGAATTGCAATCCGTTCTATTTCACTATTCAAGCTATCTAAATCACTAAAAAAGACAGTTAGTTCACTCCAAACAGCTCGAGGATCAGTGACAAACACTGAAGACGTCCATTAGTCATGAGTTTAGTCACTCAGTGTCAGTTCAGACAAACATCTTTAATTGCTTCAGTGAATGTTGTTGTTTTTTTTGTCTGTTATTCATCGTCAGTTTCAAATCACACACGACCATGTGACCATGCACGTGATCACCTTCAAAACGTCATTTCTCCTAACCATCCAGCTGGATCACACACTTCATAAAAGTCTTCAGCTGAATGAGAGGAAAGAGAAAAATGACCTAAAACACAGAGAAGACTGGGACATGAATAACAACAGATTAAAGTAGAAAACGTTTATGAGAACAAAATACTGACATTCATAAAGAAGTTGATATCTGTATGTTGGCACCATCATGTTACAGTTTGCATGATTTTCATCTTGTTTTACAGTTTTTATAAAATAAATGTCCAGTGAGTGGGAATGGAAACAAGTTCTTTGGTATTTAAAAGCAAAACACTGATATCTTCCACCCCGTCACTGCACCGTAAACCAGACATGTGACTCATATTACATGCAGCAGATTCAACATCAACACTTAGGTAGCTGACAACAAAACAAACATCATATTGCAAATCCAGCACATCATGCTGTAAACTCTTACAATAAAAGCTGATAACATTTTAAAATATTCTATAAAGAAAAACAATACAACTCTGAAACTCTAGTTTGCTTCGTAAGCATCATTAGATTTTGTAGTATGTCTGAATAGGAAGCGTCTGCGTGGCTTCGAGACGGAGAGGTTTGAAGTTGATTCTCTAACAACACGCTTTAAAAGGAAGGCAAGAATGGCAAGGACACGCACGCATGCGCACACACACACATCACAGCATGCTTGCCAGCTTCTATTGTCTACAAAAAATCTCTCATAAATCAATTATTTAAAACACGTCTGTCTGTAATGGCATACAAGAACATCTCCTTTTGCCCTCATGGTTTTTTCTGAGAGTCGTCAGTAGATGGCAGCAAAGTCCAACTAAATACTGAGAAGGAAACTCACCAGAGCACAGCATCCAAAGAGATTCTTTGGGTTTATCCAAGGAAAAATCAATAAAAACAGGTCATGAAAGTAAACGGAGCAGTCAGAGTAGATAAAGGTTATCAGCAAACTGTTGACATGTGTGTAAAACACACATACCTGCATATATAATAAAAATAAAAATAAAAACCATATGTCAGGAGCACATATGTATAGTAAAAAGAAAACCTGCCTGGAGTTTCAGGCTTTTCTCTAGTGTGACAGTTTACTGCGACAACGAGGCAGTTGTCAAACATAAAGTGCATCAAGTCGGTCAGTCATAACCTGAGTTAAACTATTTCAACTGCAGGATACATTTTTCCCAGACAGTTTGCGAAAGGTTGAGTTCTACAGCAACGATGATCCGACGTCTCAGCAGTCTCGAGTCTCTAATGCACTGACTGTGGCCTGTTTATACATCTGATAGGTACTGTACGGTTTCCACTTCAGAAGCATGGCAACATTATTTGGTGCAGCTTTCATTTTGACAAATTTTCCCAAATGTTGTCGCTTTTCTTTGGCTTAAGTACATCCAATACACTGATCTACCTATATTATCATCATAAAAGGCAAGTAAACATTAAAAGGTGCTCGTGCACGGCTACGAATAATAACAAGATGAGAACACTCCAGCTAATGGGCCACTCAGCGACAGATATGGAGTCAGCTGGGGTCTGCTGTGCGTCTACATGAGCCTGTGGCTTATGTGCTCCTGCAGCCACAGCAGCAGAGGCTGTACAGAGCCGGGCCCATCGGGAACAGCTTCTGTGTACATCTGCAGCAGTACCTCTTGTAAAACAAGCAGCAGGGGCAAGCTCATACTCAGTAGCTCAAACAGGGATGCATAGTCCTGGGCATTGTCCCTCAGGTTGCCGGCAACGGCCTGCGCTGTACTACGCACACGGCGGGACAGATACGAGGGGGCATTACACACAGCACGAGTCACACTCAGGGGCCAGCTCAGCTGTTTCCTTATGAACGAGCTGAAGGTACCTGCGGAGGATTCACTCTGCAGGTCTGCTGTGCTGCTGGACTCAGAGCTCTGTCCATCATCAGCACGTTGCTCCTGAAGTCCAGCTCCAATACGATTCTAACACAGAGAACATTACAGAGAGGTTAGATTTTTGATGGTCAATAGTGCTTAAATTCAAAGGATATTGTTAGAAACGCAAAGTACTCACTGAACGTAGAGACAAATTCCTTCGAAGGGTCGTCCCATTGTTGCGTTGGTCGAAATGAAGCTTGCAGTACAATTTCCCTGTAAGATTACAGCAAAATGTCAGCAAAAAGCAGCCGAATGATTACTGAACTTTATAAGTAACATGTAGATCCAATACTGCTGAGAGCTGACATGTGATATACGAACCCTCTTCAGAGTCGAAGGCGTGCGCTCCCTGCCGCAGCGTGGAGCCGCAGGTAGAACAGCGAAAACACTCCCTGTGGAAGTAGAGCCCCTCGGTGCAGACCCTCTCCACCATGTACACCCGCCTCTCACACGAGTGACACTTGTCACCAGACGGGGGGAACGCCCTTCGTACTGAGCCGCCCTGGGAGACAAAGCAGAGTGTTAATTAAAAATGTAAAAGTCTGTGAAATCATGACCACAGATGAGGACGAAAGCTAACTTCACTCACTCTGTTAGATTAAGAGCTGAAACACTGACTGATCTTTTTACTTGATTACCCTTTAACACTAGGACTTTAAAAATGACAAAAAAAATTGTGAGTGACGTCACAAATGGTTTCATTTTGTCCAACCAGCAGCCCAATTGCCAATGCCAATTTCTACATAATGTTGCTTGGATATCATTAATGACTAAGAAAAGCGATGAATTCGTACAATAAGGTAGCTCTGATTAGCAAATATTTTATATTTTTGCTTGAAAAATGAAAAAAATAGTTGGTGATTAATTTTATCTTTAAACATCTACTCAAACCAAGATAACGATACAATATTTCACTGTCTTCTTACTGGAATCTTACTTTACAATCAAAATGTGTTCACCCGGCAAGACCATAACCATTGCGGTTTTCATCTCTGAATGGTATCAGGACACAATATTTTTTGCGTGGCAGAAGTCTGCATGCACTGTTGAAAAAGATGTAGCTAAAACGTGCAAGAAGAGTGACAATGCGAAAAGTGAAGTGCAAGATAACAACACACACAGCCGTGTTAATGAATGTGTTCGACCCATTATCAAAGCTCCGCATGCCTACGTCACTTCCTGCAAGTCTTTTTGTTCAGATATTTTCTTGGGAATATTTTGAGGACAGCGCTGTTTGAGGCTCCATGTCTGGGGTCATTTTCAGAGATGGTGACCGCTTACTTTACTTGAAGACTCCTTTGCAACTACACACCAACACTGGGCCAAGAGGAAAACATAGTTCAGGAAAGCAAGTAAGATAATTATAGATAATCACAAGGTTATATGGATAAACACACATGGTTCAGTGAGTTCAGTTTATGGTGTCTAAATTGTTTCTGAATTGCTCTTCAGGAATCAAATTTGATCCAAACGATGAAAAACACAAACAAAAACCTCAACCATAATGTGCTGGAGTTGCTCCTTTAAGTTAAACTTGTGTAAGTCCTGCTGTAACATCTGGCTGTTGAGCAGGCGTAGGCTGTTTGGGTTGGGTGGAGCAGAGAAACCCACAAAGTGCCACCACAAGAGCACACACGCTGCTGCTTATTAAAAGCACAAGAGGCAGAAACAGCAATTTAAAAAAGCTCTCATGAGAAGCAGCAGCCCATTTCACATAAATCTGCCAAATTATAATGAAGTAGATAGTGTCAACGATTCAAATCTTGGACTGATGCTTGATTATTCAAGTGTCTGGCTTTAAGATGTTACATTGAACCTGTACTACTGGGCAAACATAACGTCATGGACTTCAATTTTTAAGGTCATTTTCAAGGCTGCTGTCGGTAATTTAATTTTTGGTCTCTGATATCTAGTCCACCCCACTTATATATGCACGGCTTGGACAAAATGCTTTAATTAACAGTTTGGAAAGACAAACATCATGAGCCTTGAAATAAGAGGTTTGCTTTGAATTTCTTGATTCTTGAACGAGATCATAGCACCATCTACATTCTAAAGCCATTATAATTGGTGAAATGATAATGAAAATGTTAAAATGAAACTAAGTTTACCTCATAGCACTGCACAACAATCATGGCTGGTGTGAAAAGGGTTTTTGCGAACAAACTACAGTTGGGAATGATCGCCATGACAGTAAAAAAAAAAAGAAGGAAAAGGAAATAACAAGGTCTGGTCTGTGACAGGAGATGAACTGCAGTCTCCCACATGAGTCCTGGCGGAGCTACACACCCATCATCAGCTGGCTACATAACGGGCACACTACTTCCTGTCTTGGCACTGAATACTAGCAGTGGTCTTGTAGGTTGACTACAGAATCGTCCGACTGGGTTGTATTAAAAGTGTGGAGGCCAGCTATCTTAGGCTTAATTTTGAACTTTTCTTTCTGACTACAGAACAGCCTACAGTAAAAAGACTTAAACCACTAGCCACTAGCGGACCGTTGAACAAATACACAACACAACTTTGACATGAAGATTCACATTTTTCTCCACCGTTGAAATAGCTCGTCAAATTGTATCAATATAAATGCCAATAGATTACCATTGGGGTATTTTAGCTGGAGAGTGCCGCAAATCTACCAACGACTTTAACTCTTGACCAGCATTTGGCTAGTGGCTCGAGCCCTGATCACATTCTTTTAAGTTGGTATGGTGAACTTTTTACACATCTAGCAGCTATGGAGCAACACTATCAGTCATTCCTAGTTGTGTTTCTGGCCTCCAATGTTAACTCTCTTTTAGATATTTCTTCTTCGGTCTCTATCAAGCCCTGAGGGAAACATCTGTCTCCAGCTGCTGAATGCTCCACTATGTTCACCAGCTGGTCGCTAACTGTCTGTCTGCTGATTTGATGCTCAGCAGGTAGCTCACAGGGAGTCTTTCATTTGAACAGAGCAGCCTGCTGCGGTGGAAAACAATGCTATGACGACAGTGACAGTGGAGCAGTCGCAGTCAGGCAGGTAAATAAAGACATGAAACCTCATAAAGTAAAAGGGAGCCGAGATTCATGATATCTCTCTGTAGGTTCATCATTACGTGTGACAACTTTCACATTGTCTCATTTTAAACTATCATTAAAAAAAATATATTATAGCCATTTGTCCAAGTGTCCAAAAATTATTATGTTGTCCAAAATACCTGTTGAGGGGTAAAATTGGCTGCATGCAACACTTGTGGTCCCAAACATGACGTGCACTCACATGCAAATAAACACACTGTGAGGGGCAGGTGGACCAGGGTGGATCACAGACCAAGCTTGAAATAGTCACCTTGAGTACAGCTGAGCTGTCTCCTGAGAACAACCCGCTAAGGTGAACACCTTTCTCCTTTATGCTCTTTGTCTGAAACTCTCTAGCCTGTTGTGTCTGAGCTTTTTTCTGCAGGATGAACAAAAGAGAAGCCATCAGTCTCCTCTCCTCAAGACAATGAGACACATTCTCCCACCAACAAATGTGGAGCTTTCTGTGTGTAGACATAATTACGTAGACTAATAACCATTTAATACACACTGAACAGCTAAACGATGAAAGACCTTTCTGTTCTGCTCTTGCAATAAGACGCAAGCTTTGACAGCTAAGAGTGTATTGTTGGGTGGAGAACAATAACGTCGCTGTGTGGAACGTCGGCTGCCTTATTACGTTAATTTCACACCCCACTTGATGTGGTTACTCAAACTGCACTGGAACAGAACACTGAGACGGACACACAGACCTGGCAAAGAAATCAAAGACAAGAACGTCTGTTCACCCAAAGAAAAGCTATGTTAATAAATCATATAGTGAAGTATTGACTCTTTGAGAGAGTCAGTGAGTTTGGTTTATGTGTTTTACTCACATATGTCTTGCTCCATATCTCACCTATACACCAGTATTAGGCCCAACAGTTTTTTGGGGATATTTTTAAATGGTATTTAGAGTTTTCAAATTTCCTGGAAACACATTACAAATGTTGATGACTCATCCCGCACTCGGGGATGTAAATGAATTATTTGTCCAATAAACGCTTTCTTTATTTTATGACGCTGCCATGCATGAATGTCAAACTTTATAACATTGTACAAAAACACAACTTTACAACTTTTTTCAGTGATCTCGGTGAAACTGGGTCATCTTTAATGGAGAAAATATTTCCTGGCTTTCACGGTGACATGACCCACCGATTGTTGGCCAGTACACTGTTACAGCACGTAACTCTCCCTAAAGCCACAAACTGATGTTTGTCTCAATAAACCTAAGTTCTACACTAAATTACTTGATAAAGTGAACAATTCTGTAGTGCTGATCTGAGCCAAAGCAGGGAGGACTTTGGAAAAATCTGAATAATCTACGTTTGCTGACGTAAACCAGTGCCTGCAGGCTGGCCCTGGCTGACCTGTTCCACACGGGCTCAGACTGGCCAATAATCCGCCTGTGTGTCTGTTTTAGCTGGTGCCAGGTCTGTAGGTCTGCTCTTGCCATTTTCGTCAAGCCAGATAATTTAGGGGCTGACTTCACCATCTGACTAAACATTATACAAGCCTAAATGTATAATCAGGGTGTAATATATAATCAGCATTCACTGTGGGGCCCTTTTTGGGGGATCAGAACATGCGACCATCACCAGAGTTTAAAAAAGAGGAAAGCACAGAAGACAGAAGTTAAAGATATGAAGGAGGAGACAGTGATCACCTCAGAGACGTGTTCGTCCACCTCCCTGAGGCGCTGGAGGACTCTTGACATGAACTGGATGGCTGAGAGGCAGGACGGAGGAGGAGGAGGGAGGTCTGCACTCTCAGGCTGAGGCTTCGTCTCAGCGTGTGTTTGATCAACATGTCTGAGTTTCACTACAGAAAAGGGATGCAGGGACTGAGGCTGGAGTTGGGGTTTGGGCAGGGTCTTTGGAGGTGGGCAGACTAAGTGTTCTGCTGCTTCTCTGATACTGACTTCAAACTGAAAGGGATGATATACACATGTGAGCTGCGGTACTCATTTTCATTCATTTAGAGGCTGTAGATTGTTTAAAGAACGTTTCAGCCCATTAACTTCACAAATACTTTACAAGGCTGCCAAACATTTTCAAAGCATAGTTTTTGGAGGCATCAGTCATGCCAGCACAGCATGAACATCAACTAGCATAGGTAAGTTATTACAGCCAATATTCCGTCTGTGTTATGTTTTGCCAAAGTTATGTAATAATCACATGTTAATCCAGTTATGAGAAGGATTGCATTTAAAACTGACATCTGAAACCTGCGAGTCAACCGCCAACAGCTACATGTAAATGAAAGAGACTGTGAAATTCACATCATTCTTTTCTTGACACTTTTTGGCTGCTTTTTGTTGCCTTGTGGGTTTGATTTTCAAATAGCTTAGCTCATGAATACAATGCTTTGATTTAAGCAACTGCCCCATTGTTGTTTTCTGTTTTTCTGTCCTGTTCATTACAATTAGTAGGGCAAACATTATATTTGGTCACCACCAGTCACAACATTAAAACCACCTGCTTAATATTGTGTGGGTTCCTCTTGTAAAGCAAAGACCTCTCTGACCTGTCGAGGCATGGTCATAAGACCTCTAGCGGTGTCCTATGGTGTTTGGCACCGGGACGTTTGAAGTGGAATCCTTGGGGTTCTGTATATTGGGGGTTGGGGCCTCCATGGATGGGACTTGTTCCAACACATCCCATAGATAGTGAATCAGATTGAGATCTGGGGGATTTGGAGGCCAGGACAACACCTTGCGCTCTTTGTCATGTCCCTCAAGCCGTTCCTGAGTAGTTTTTGTGGTGTGTCAGGCTGCATTGTCCTACTGAGGGGGTGCTGGTGCATGTCAAGTGGCATCAACATGAATGCCAGGACCCAAGGATTCTCGGCAGATTGTAACGAGATGATCAATGTTACTGACATTACCAGTGGTTTGGTTGTGGCTGATTGGTAATATACTGCATTAGTTTCTAATTACCAGACAACAAGGAAAAAAGACTTTGAGATGTTGAGTTAGGATACTGTCAAACTTGCATTTAAGACTCAAAATTTCTACCAATTTCGATTCACAACAGGAATCCTCACAAGTGTTTGAATACACCAGCATCAAATTGTTTTCATATCAATTCAACTTTTGTGGTAGTTTTAACATGAAAATGTGTACTGCTGACCATATATTATACAAAAAAATGATTTACCTTAATTCCAAAGTGGTAGCTGAAAGATTAACTCCAACCAAGATGAAGTCAGGATTTAGTACTTATGTAACCTTGTATTACCCTTTGTGATTTATCTTGTCAGCTTCCAATTGAGTTTTGTAGTTGCTTGTTCCGGCTTCAAGTTCTACATATAATTGGAATAACACATCCACTAAATTTGTATTGTGAAGTTAGGGTCTATGTAAGTGAGGACTTGAGAATGTAAAACCACCATTATGGTCAACTATCCAAAAAAAGACTGACATTCCTATATAAAGTAAATTATGACTTGAGCTTTACATGAGTGCAACATATGTGTTTGAGGTAGGCTATATGTACATAATAGTATGTGTTTTCAAATGGCTGTGAGTGTATGTTTTGAGTGTTTTCATGTATATAACTATAGATGTCGTGGAACAGTAAAACATAATTAGCACAGAGATAAGCTTCTTTTCTATGTGAAGCTTTACAGACTGTCACTGGTGTTAAAGACTGTCCTTAGGTAAATGTTTTTGTGCCTTATCTGCTGTTTGGCAGCTCCAGACTACCTGTATCTCAGGGGGAGGTTTAGGTGGGAGTGGGACCGGAGGCCTGAGTTTAATGTGTAGAATCTCACTCAGGTCAAGAGTTTGCAGCGGGGAGGACCTCTCACAGTCGGACTGAGAGTTTGCAGAAAGGTTAGAAAGAATGTTAATAAAAAGGCAAAGAAATAGAAAAAGGCTGAAACGAGTAAATGCTGGAAATAACAGACAAGAGGAGACTCGTATTAGCAAAGGGAAAGTCTTGTAAAAACCGCAGACTGCTGTCAGAGCTCCAGCTCACAACAAGGGACATTTAATACATATTTATGATCCATGAGAAAGAAAGCAAATAACCATTTCAAACTATACATGCAGGAAGAAGTATGTTATCTGTAGAGAAAAAGATACATATGTACATATACAGTATATTATTACATATTTACTTAAAGCCTGAAAACTAAAAACAAAATAAAATATATTCTGTGGGATTACACTGAATGCATTTCTGTGTTTTTACCTGTGTTCTCCGGAGGGTGTAGTTGGGTTTGTTTTCAAATTTGGCCACCAACTGACTAGCCATTGACCGCACTTTGTTTTCTTTGGGCTCTTGGTCCTCTCTCACTGGGGAACCATTACTCGATAAATTGGTGGCCTAACAAGAGATAAATAGACCAGATATCACTATATCAACACTTTTTTTTTTTAAGATATTGATTTTAAAATTACAAGTTCATAGTTTGGCAACAAACCTCCTCCAAATAACTGCAGAATTTCCGCCTCCTTTTGTAAATGGGATCTGTACCGTCTGACTTCTTTTCATCCTGAAAATGCAGAGAAAAAAACGACTAAATATCCAACAGTCAAAAGAAGAGGAGTATCACTTATGTACTGTACTTAAACCGACTACAAGATCTGCATCAGATGCAAACATTTCGGTGAGTTACCTTTGGTACCCTTTTCCTGGGCAGTGCATGATTGAGCACATTATTGTTACTCCTGACCTCTTTAGATGGATAATCTTCATTGTTTTCATCCACTCTTCTGGAACCTGCGGTAAAAAACATGACTGCGTTACACTTTTATTTTGTTTCCACAGTGCACAGCCATAAATGTCAGATGACATTAATGAATAATGACCATATAGATTGGGAAAATTCTTAGACTGATATGGAAAAAAGAGAGTTACTGTATATGTGTAGAAAAATGTTCCACTTAAAAAGTAAAGGCTTTCTGAATCCCGCAGCTGCATGTCAGGGGAAGGTAGGGGTAAGCTGAGGTTAAATAAAACAACATAGCAGAGGTAAGCATTAAGTCGACCCTTCCATAGAGACTGGCAGCTGTCTTCACGTTGTCAAGAATCTTGATCCGCAATCGATTGCAATCCTCAGCCCTTAAACACTTTTCCTCTCATGATACTTTATCCTTACTAATAGCGATGCACACCACGTACAATTTTTAACAGGAAACCAGATGAAATTCAATACAATTTCTTTTCACTGGAATTTCCGCTTTTTGTTGCTGCTTCTACATATTTTAGTTATACAACAAAAAAAAGTAGAAGATGAGGACCACAAACTAAGAAGAGGACGAAAACAGTATGTTAACAACAGACATCAGTGTCTATAAACAACAAAACAGACCCAAGTGCTTGACTGCTCGAATACTGTAGAGAAGAATACAGTTGAAAAATAAGTGAGTTATAGCTAGTTATAGCTCTTTATTATAACAGTAATCATTGTTATAGAGTGTTTGGTCAGTAACCCATGGCTCTCCTCTCGCCATTCATCCATTTTCTGGTATCCCTGCCCACTTTAATCAATCAGGACAGACACCTCCATAAAGAGGCAGTCCTTGTCTGCTTGTGAAAGCGCAGAGAGCAGGATCTTCCTGTTTGCTGCTATGTCTGGCGTATACAGCTCAGTGTTCATGTGGTGACGTAGAGAAGAGGGAGAAATGATAATGAAAATAATCATTAGCTGCAGCCCTATGTTGTATCTCCTAAAATCAAGACTACAGATAGAGAGTGCAGAGTGCACCTAAGTACAGAAGGGAAGAGCAGGAATGAGTATACCACAATGGAGTGCGATGGAGTACAGGATAGTAGAGTATAGTACCTGTGGGCGGTAGAGGTGTGCCACGGAAGAGCTCATAGAATTTGGACAGGTAGGTGATCATCCTGGTCTTATCCAGCTCCTGATCGTCACTCAGCTCCTTCACAGATGTAAACGATCGGATCCCAAACTCACGCTCACTGATGTCGAAAGCCAGCTGGAGGTTTCCAGCATGGTCCTCTTCATTTAATGAGTCAAATTCTCTGATGGAAAAAGAGAGTAATGGTGGCTCAAGTAAGAGGAAGCTAATAAAAATAGATGCAGGTCACAGAAAAAGCAGCTGGGGAAAACATACAGTTACTGTGTCAGCATGTACAGTTTGAGTTACAGTCTGCTTTTTTCTGGTTTTTACTTTTCCCGTGATTACTCAAGTGTATGTATTTAGACTTTCTTTTAATATATTTTCACTTCTTATTGTGATTAAAACTATTTAGCTAACTATTTAGGATTCCCTGAATTATGGCACAGGAATCTAACAGTAAGGTTTGTAACTGAGATTCTTGAAAGGATTATTTCATGACTTTCATGCCTACGTGGGGGTGTCATGTGACTGACAATGAGCAGAGTGTGAGATAACACACACACTGATATGAAAACAGTTAACGTAATCACAATGGAATGACATACACAGACGCTAATCTTACTCTATCAATTTCCAACCCCGCAGAGGCGCTTGTTTCTCAAACAGCAGGAGAAAACGGCAGCAAATTACTTCTAATGGGAGAAAAAAGCCCTTCTGACGTCTTCACCTTCACTGACAGTGTGCAGACACCTTCAGAAATAATGTAAAGAAGAGAGCGGTAACCTAGCAGCGGCACACACAAACTTTGGTGCTATTCTGTAAGTACAGAGGCCCACTCTGTCTTCCTTTTCTGTCTCCTCCACAAACCTGCTCCCCGCTCTGCTGACAGGCATGCATATGGAGGAGGGAAGGGGAAAAATGCCAGTGGTTCCTGGAAACCTACAGGACCGCATGAAATTGTAGTGGCTTTGGCGAGGTATGAAGGCAGTAGTTAAAGAGTGAGAGGATATAATTAGATTTGTAAATGTACTAATCTACAGTTGAACTGAATAATCCCATGCTGTGTAGGGCTATCTATCCCTTAAAAAGTGGAAAACTAAGGTACAGTTTCTGTTTTCTGAGGCAGATTTTGTCTTATAAGTAGGAACCATAGTCCTGCAAGAGTTGTTTTTCTCCACTGCGGAGACGGAAAAGGACATTTGTTGCATTTAATATCTTCTCTTGATAAAATGTGTGAAATCAACATGGCTTACTTTCTATTTTTGCACCATTTACTGCCAGCTAGCTTTACATGCAGCTAGGACAGCTATGTATGGAGTATTTCACACATCTATCTGCACTCTTAAAAAAGGTCAAGTGTTTTAGAAGTAAGGGGCAGAGAGCACAGCTCACATAGATTAAAGTGTCACTCATGCCTGGAATATTTAACACACCCACAAGAAACGTATTTCATCACAACTAGTTGTCACAAGGAGGGTGCTCGAGGGAGTTCATTTTTACAATGAATACTGGTTTGTTCGTGGGAATGTATGCATGCATCAAATACTGTAAAGAGATAAGATGTCGGAGTTTTGTCACAGGCTGGTACTTGAATTATCTGATGTGTGTTACGTACATCAGCTGGGGTTTGAATCTGTGGATGAGGGCACAGAGGGCGATGCCACTTTTCCAAGAAGTCGTCAAGTCTGTGATCACCACATTCCTGTAGCCCTCGGTCTGTTTCTGGCACCAGGTGAGAAGCCTTGCCGGTCTGATCTCTGACTCTGCAAAAGAAACATCGTATTTTTCAGTAAAACAATGCATTCCTCAAATAATTAGACCCTCAGGAAGTTCAGGCTGAAGAGATGTCACAGGCATGATACATGGTGTGATAATAAACAAGATCATGACAGACTCTCAAGGAGTGGTGCCGAGGTATGTACACATCTTTCATCTTCATCTTTCGTCTTTGTCCCGACATGCATTTCCTCAACGCCTGCCTCGGTGAATGAGTCAGGTAACTCAAGATGAACATAAAGCTTGGTTCAGCATGGAGACCTTCTGTCTTTGCTGTCAGATCCCAGTATTTATATAACCCCTTTTAGAACTCTGTAGCGCTATAATTAAATAATCTTGCGAGGAGGAATGTTTTCTTTTTCACATCCATTTTATCTGTAAACATTCATACACACTCAAACCGATTATAGAGTACAAACACATTTTAAACAGGAACATAAAGTTATGTTTTACTGGGAGAAAGAGATATGATTGTTTGACCGTTCTTTTCACAATCTGGCGGCTCTACTGTCAAAGCTTCCTTCTCCCAGTGAACCCACATGCTAAAACAAACCTAACATTGTGCCTTACTCCCCAACAATGGGAGATAAGGAGCCTTTCAAACTGACAGAAGAAAGAAAAACTCAGCTCTCTCAATCAGTGTGATTACAACTCTGAATCCTCTGAAGATGAGTCAGCAGCAGGCACACTTTGAACAGCAGAATCACTCGTAAAAACAACACAAGAATCTGCCAATTCCTGTTAGTCATACCGCGTCTGCTGAGATTGACAGGCCGGCGTATGGTAGCCGCACGCTCCAGAGAGCAGGTATTCAGCTCTCCACTGATGTACAAGTGACGCACCTGCAACAGAAAGAATAGGCAAAAATATTATAATCAAGATACTTAGGGATTTGGGTGTATTTGTTAAAAATGGAGCCTGCTGGTCACCTGGTGTGGCCTGACACAAGAGGAGTTGAGGTTGGGGTATCTTGTCCCAGGGTCTATGGTGTACTGGTCAAAGTTTTTGGCAATGTTTTCAGGTGTTGTCTGTGGAAGTAGCCTGTAAATACTCTCCCTATAGAAACGCACAAATATAGAGAACGATACGCAGAGTTATTCATCTCTTTAACATGACAAAGTTTATTTTTTAAATCACAAATATGCACACGGCACATTCAGACTGTGGGTGTCGGAACACACAGTTACTTAACCGTATTAAAAGACATAAATGTGCAAACACATGGCAACGCATTTCTCAGTGTGCACGATGGTGTGGTGTGTGTACCTCTCTGCCAGCACTTCTTGAACCGTTCGACCCTGAGCCCAGCTCCTCACCATCCAGGCTGTGTCAAAGGCAGCAAGGAAGCCTCTGGCGCAACCCGTCCCCATGGGCCAGAAGGGCTACACAGAGAATACACAACAAATATACAAATGAATGAACCCTTCAGCGAACACGAGGAGACAAAACAACATCGACACTTCCTTGCTTTAAAATAACAAAATCACCATTGCGATATATTGAAAGCCAATTAACAGCACTAAGTATTCTCATATGTTGTCATGATTTTGATATGGTAAAAAAAACATTACAGGTTATAAAACATATACATTATATTGTGTATATACAATGACAGCAGTATATCACAAAAGATTTGGAGTATAAGGCATAAGCACAAGACGGGGGTGGATATAGTGGAGAAATGTATGTTTGGGTGTGGTGCGTCAGTGATCTGTGATGGGAGGAGATAACCGGTTTGTGAGTGTAGATTTTGTTTTACAAAAGAAAACCACGCATGTACGGTAAAAATATAATGACAACAGATACATAAAATGGCAAAAGAGACATGATGTGGATAGATAATACTTTTCAGTCCTTTTTGAAAAATAATACAATTTGTCCAGTTGCTTCTGATCTTTTTTGACGGACTTTGGTGTTTTGACTGTTGTCATGTTTTGCTTGGTAAGTTCACATATCAAAGTCTTTAACGTATGACAAATAAGGTGATTGCCTCAGTGCGTAAAAAAAATTTAACTGCCTAAGGGATCATCATCAAGGATGAGCCTGTATACAGAAAAGAGGAGGAGCAGCTTACAGCCCACTGAGGCAAGAACATCAACAATTCCGCTCTCACAGACTCTTCACCCTGCAGCATCTGGCCGGAGCAAACTCAGCCTCCCAGCCATGACTGCCACTTTGGGTTTTTCCCAGGCAGCCAGATCTCTCAACATCCTGCATTCACCTGAACCGAGCTCACTTGACTTTACTTGATACACCTTCCACTTCCTTACCTCTAGCAGGCTGTCGCCAACCAGTGACACAACCAGCTGGTGTCCAAATCTCTCCCGGATGAGAGCAGCGTTCTCTGAGGCGTGCATGCTTGTGAAGTCGAACATTGCTACATCTGGCTGCCCACAGTGGTTCATGGCAAAATCAAGTGTGGGAAGTTGGTAGTTGGTGCCAAAGTCAGCAGCCTCTCGGGCGTAGCACAGAAGAGCTTCCTGGTTGACATTCTCACTGCTCAGCAGCATTTGGGTTTCTATGTAATCCTGTTGAATAGAAGCATGACAGTTCACTCAGAGCATGTGTCTTAACATTTCTAACAGATTGATATTTCTAATGATCTGTTCCCTTAGAGAGTTATTCTATCAGTGTGAAAAGTCCTTATGTACAAAATGACAAAATGTATAAAATAGACTGGTTCTATATGTCTGAAATGCTAACCTCATTTTCATCAATTCTAGAGGGATGCAAACAGAATGATTTAATAAAACTAAATCACATCTCAGTCTTATTGAAATGCCTGGCTGCCATAACAGCACATGATGCAGTTTTAGAAAGTAATACTATTAAACTTAAACTAAACAATAAAAACATGGATCACAATGTTCTACTCACATTAATGACGACTCCCTTGTCCAGCAGGCTCTGTTTCTTGGCAGTCATGACAAAGTAATGCGTGTTGTCCCTGTAATACACAATGTTCTCCAGGTCGATACCTGCAACAAATGATACGGTATGAGAATGGTTCATAGTGTTGTAGAGGTCATTTGGAGCGACTGACTCAAACCAACTAATGTGTAATTCATTTGTTTGTTTGACCGGGCATCTCTCCTACCAGTCTCCTCTTTGAGGTCAAGAAAGAACTTCTGGTTGAAGATGAAGGCCACGCCGCTGATCTCTTCCACTTTGGCCTCTGCAGTGGTGTTCCTGTTGATGAAATTGGCTGTGATGGCGATTGCCAGTTTTCCCCTGAACTCCTTCCTTTTGAAACCTGAGAGAGAAAAGCAGTGAGAGAGAGAAAGAAAACACAGGTGATGTTAATCTTCCCAAATATACCAGTCGTATCGACTTGTCTGTCTAAGCCAGAGGAAATCTAGCGTTGAACCATAATTACGAGGCAGTTATTTTCGGATAAGAGGCAGCTTACCAAGGTGAGCCTTTTTATAGCCAAGTGAACAAAAGCAATGGGTTGTAAAAGGCGCAAGGAATTGAATACTGTAATCAAATTTAAACTCTTTTTGCTTAATTAACCTTCAGAGCTGAGTCTTTCATTTCAACAATTTAATTCATGTACTCATAGTTTTAAAAGATCACTTCATTCACATGTTCAAGGAATCTGATTCAAAGGATGAACTTAACCCTACAACAGATAATTTGACAACTTTCCATGTCAGATATTTTGAATCAGAAAAGAGGAACACACTCAAAGGTTCAACATTTTATTGGTAGATTTTCAATGAAGAGGTTCAAGCTTAACTGAATTAAGTTTTCCATAAGTTTAAGTCCCTTTATGCTGCTCAGTAAAAAACTTCTTTATGGTGAAATGCAGAGAACTAGTCTCAAAGCATGAGAAAAGAAGCTGCCCTCTACTTGTTAGTATGGCAGTGAACATTTCTGTATCGCTTAATAGACAGCAGCAGGGTGAGGACAGCTTGGAGTTGTCTTTTAATACCTTGTCTTTTTTACCTTTTCAAACAAGCAAAAACTCACTAAAACGTCACTTACTCTAAAGATGTAGCTGCAGGAAGGAAAAGACAATGAACGTGAGACAGTAATATATGGGGTCAGAAGGAAAGTGTCTGAAACCTTGGCACCACTCGTGACAAGGAGGACCTTTTCCCCTCTGCAGATCTCATTGTTTTTAACTCTGTCTAACTGTAGCTAGGCCACAAGAGCAGGTCATGAGCAGGCTGACTGCAGGGGAAAATAATTTCCCTCAGGCTTTTTCATTATTTAAGAATGAGCTAAACATCTCGATCTGCTCCCAAAATGCCCTTTTTAGGAATAAGCATCTGATGTGAAATTGGTTGTTAGATGACAGCATTTTTAGTAGAGAGACGAAAACAGTGAGGCAGAGAGATGGACAGAGTCCAGCATACATGCATCAGCTGCTGCACTGAGCCCCAGCTCTGCTCTATTTCTGTTACAGGGTTTGATGAACATGCTTTCCCGCTGGGAGAGATCAATGGCTTCATGCAAGTCTAAGTTTCATTTAAAGCTTCACAACAGAAATACTGCAGTCATTAAAAGTGAGAGTCCAGAAACAGTCCTGTTGGAAGCCTTGGACTGTTCAGTAAACAGAAGGTGTGCTGGGTTTTATCTGAGTCTGTCAACACTAAAACATGACTTCTTGGTCCAAATGATGCTTCAGAGTAAAACAACTTCGGAGACAGAAATTGTTGCGCAAACATTTTGCCTTATCTGTGAGAAACACTCAAATAATGTGTTCAGCCGGAAAATACATGCTGCTACACACTGTACTTTTTTTTCTGAAGCTTTGACATAAGCATCAAAAACCAGAATTGACCGATGTGTAAACAGCCTAATTAATCTGAAATATATGCCTTGGGTCTTGATTATCTGAGTTAAGCTGAAAATATCAGACAGTAACACTATTGTAACAGCTATTTCCTACAGTATCCATAATATAAATAGCCTCATATCAAATCAATAGATACATTTAAATGTTGCAAAATGTCTTTTGCCATTTAAATGGGAACCTATACATTCAGGTACTAGACTGTTCCTTTCTTGATCAGACACTGGTAACTATGTATTGTACTTAGTGGGCTAAGTTAAGTACATCCTTGAGGCATCTATACTGTCTCTATACTGAGACATCTATTGTTTGCCATCTTCTCACCTTCCAGAGTATTCCTGCGTCCGTCAGCCCCCACCACGACGTCGAACTCAAAGTTAGCCACGGGGTGATCAGCAGGTCGGATTGCAGCCCTCCACCCAAGCCCTGAGTATGACACAGATAGAGTGAAAGAGGTGAGAAACACACATAATTCAAAGCCTTGGAATAATCCTTTATTGCTGTTTTGTTGCTATGATGCCAGTAAAATAAGAATAATGGGTCCTTTCATGTCAAGTTTCAGGTTATAGGGATTGCTCCAAGCATGTTCATTTAATACAAAGACGCTCGATATCTGCAGAGTGCACTGGATCTGCCCTGAAAACTTGACTAACAGACGAAACACTGTTTCAGCTTTAATATTAGCTATTGTAGGTATACAGTGTGGGTGCTGCAGGAGCGTGAGACCAGCACAGCAACAGCTTGGTGGTTTGTTGTGTAACATCATGTGGAAAATACATTCCATGATGTCAAGGGCACAGCTAAGTTTATCACAGCAGAACATGGAGGATAAGTTTGTGTCCAAATTTAGGTGAGGCTCTCGTTCTTATCAGCATATTGATATTACTGCTGAAGAGACAACACCTGACAACAAGTTCATGCAAGTTCCATCTGAGAGTTTATAGTCTAATGTGGGATGAGAGGGTCAAGTAGTCATCTACAGTACAGTGCAGTGCACATACTATAAAACATTTAATGAGAGAGATAAGATTAAGATATTACCTCTACCTTTTGTTTTAACAAAGGAAACAATGTCAGTCCAGTGGTATTACTGTGATTTTGGTGCCTTACAGAGCAGGCATACATTCGATCTCTGACAGACAAAGTCATGCAGTATATTTGACCTCCATTAAACTCCTTGCAATATGATGAAAAAGTAGATCGGTGCCAATGTTTGTCTCCTGTTTATTGGTGGCTGTCAAGGAAATCAAATACTGCAGGATGAGAAGTCCCATACTAGCAAGAGCGCCCAACTACAGAGAGATCCTCACGGCAGCTACACAGAGTCTGTCTAACAAGATGCAGCCTGACATATTCATCATGCTTTACACATTATTAAACTTCTAAACCTAATCCTAGGTTCCAGTCGTATTGATCCCCAGCTGCTTAATACTCCTCATTTTCCTAAAGCTTGAAGGCTATAAAACAACTGTCAAGTGAACGTAAAAGCACTGTTAATCTATTGTTTGGACGTGTTGGATGGATACCTTCATTTTCCTGATCCTCCGGTGGCTCCAGCAGCTTGACAAATTCCACATTGATGTGAAACTCCACTGCAACAATCAGGGCCACCTTCAGTAGGATCAGCTGCAGCTGCTGAATGCCTGTTAGACACACAGATGTTAGTGAAAGTGCACAGAAGTAAAACACTGCCAGACTTTGTTTGTGTTATGTTGTCTTGACACTGTTGAGAGCAAGGCCTGAACTCTATTACTCTCTGCTATTTTTACTTTTCCTCTTGTCGTTATGTCAGATTTGTCAGATTTCAAAGAATACATGTTAAAATCATATTGAAAATAATCAAAAGAGTAATCAGATTAAATGTAATAATATAATACATCATTATTTTGTCATTATGTCCCATATAAGTTTTGTACTTAAGTAATTTTGTAGAAAATGTCTAGCTTTTCTTATTACATCCATTTCCTTCACTTTGAAATGGTTTTGGATGGAATCAATCAATCTGTACAAAAATGATGTACATTTTTACAATCATGCATCAAGAGTTAGAATTCTTCGAACAGGTTCACTAAAAGGTTGAATAAAGGATATGAAGATGATACTGTTGTACAATATTAACACAAGTTTTCTCAAAATTTTAAGCTACTCGCTACTTCATCAAGATTCATCATGTTAAAACGTCTAGACTTTTTCCGTCCTCACTGAACCCATTTACTACACATTGCAATAGTCTTGCTATTTATTGGCTATAATTTCATTATTGGCCAACAACTTCCGGATAGATATTGAGCCTTCGTAGAAAATATAATTCAACAGCAGCAAAATCACATAAAAGAAAACATTAATAGAAATTTGATACAAGATACAAATAAGAACAAGACAAGATAAGAACTTAAATAAATATGTAAAACTAGTTTGAGAATAGACACTATTCATTCTAAAAAAAGATAACATGCATTATGTAATATGTGCTCACAAGTCAATCAAAAGCGCAATGTTTTTTCAGATACTCACTGATGTGATCTATGGCCCCGGCACAAAACTTTCCATAAAACTTTTTGGCCCCAAGGCCCCGCAGGTCATGAATGGTGAAGGGCCAGAGGTGCAGAACATTGTTCCTCGAGAAGGAGTCTCTCTTCTCGATCACCACCACTTTGGCACCCATCAAAGCGAGTTCAATGGCCGTCCGCAGGCCGCAGGGGCCTCCTCCGATGATGAGGCACTACATAAGAGAGAATGACAAATTGCCCTCATAAGCCACACAAGGAAAACTTTGAGGTGACGTCTTTATTCACAGAAAGCTGAGGCTTTTCCTGCAGTGAGGGCAGATATGAATCCTACATGTTTATTATCATATCAGGGAGCATTTGGACGTCTACACAGGCCATGACATAGAGCCGTACTTTACTGCAGTATTTAAAAGTTTAGAGTGTCTCACTCAAGAACACTTCAACAGGATAGACACTGAGGATCATTCCAGTCTTGAGACGACTTCTCCAGGCCACCTAGTGTGTGTTTGGCAAAACAAAAATGTTAACAAGCGCCTGAAAATTGTTTGCCAACATCTTCCATCAATTTGAACCATTATTACAGCCTTAAAATATCTAAGGTGTTATTCATGCACCGGCCTCACCCAAAAAATGCATGAAGTCAGTTGGTTGAGGTTACAGCGTGTGTCTGAGAATGTGGGGCTCAAACATGACATCATCCTCTTGAATGATAGATGAAAGAGCTGACGTATGTGTGCTGGCAAACTGTATCTTCTTTCCTTCTAAACATGTTAAGAGGCACTCTGGGGAATTGTGTGTAGAGGGAAGACGTGACACTCAATCCAGGACCAAACCACTTCTGAAGGTTTTCCCTGCTGTGCTCAACAAGGTGGACAGTCTCCTGTCTCGATAGCCTCACCAAATGAGTGCAGAAATGATCTTTTTTTTCACCTTCCCTGGACATTAATCCATCAGCACAAAGAGCCACCACTCTAATCCCGAACTCTAAATCCCACCAGTATGCAGCCGCATATTTAAACTGAAGGACTCACTCCCTGCCATCCTGTGTGTCAACCAACAGGATAACACAACGTGGGGATAGGCAACATTCAAACCGGGTGCTGCTTATGGAGCAACCAGTGCCAGCTGATCAAGATCCCAAATCATACCCTAATTGGCTCTCTGCTCCTGCACAAAAAACATGATGATTGTTGCTTTAGACATTAGACATTCTCCCTCTGTGAGCGTGCGATGGCCTCACAAGGGATGTGGGTGATGAGGAACACCATGTGTCATCATGTGTTGCCTGAGGTTATCAGGATGAGGTAATCTCAGGTGTGAAGCACACACACAGGTGGTGGAAGAGCTGCCTGTACAAGCCTGCCTGCACAAGCCTGCCTGCTGGCCTCGTTTTTCTAACTCCCAACAAAAGGTTAGTAAGAGTACTGTCTATTTACACAGCCAGAGACAGAGATGGAAGGATGTTGTCAGATATACGCAGTACTAACTTGTTTATTCAGATGTACGAGTGTTAACAATGTAACTTAGCTTATGTAACTGTTTTTATCTGTCTATCAGCCATCGGCAGTACCAGGCTCTTTGTTCTAGCCTGTTTCCATTAGCTGATCTATTTTTCCAGATATGAGGCTTTTCCTGACGGCTTGGTCCACATCTGCTGAGTCAGGACACACCCGCTTCCTTTCAGCTTAACCAACTGTGACCTTGCTCGGATCCCAGCTCCACCTCGCTCTTGATGCTTTTGTCCCCCGCTTTCCCGCTTAATGAACCCTATCTGTCAGAGAATTTTTTATTCTCCCTGGACAGCGTGCCTAACGTAAGGAGCTCTACTATCGCAGCATCTTGATTTAAATGTTACCAAGGCTGCGACTTACACTTATATCATAATATACTGAAATGTCGATGACGATTGCTCTGAACCGCAGTTTAATTCATTAAGTTCCTTATTTTGCTCAATCAAAAGTCACGAGCCAGAGATATTTACTTTACTATCATAACTGACAAAGAAAAGCATCAAATATTTAAATTAACATTTTTTTTTTTGCTTGAAACAAAACTAGGATATCTTTATTGTCATTGTAACAGATACAATGAAATTAAGTGCAGTCCTTGTTCAGTGCAAAACATCTATTGAGGTAGTATATGCATAAATAAATTAATAAATAAAAACTACTGTATGCATATTAATGCTAAACATTGCTCTAACAGGACGCAAAAAAAATATCATCCAAAACCCTACAACAAAACTGTCAAGCTGTGTGACTGTAGTGCAAGAAATTAATCTGGGGCTTCACATGGATCCACGAGAGCTGAAGTTGTTCTTAACATCATTATCATGGATAATAATACAAAAAAGATCAGCTTATTCACATCAAAGCTCTATGAGAAAGAAACACACAGTGTCTCTGCTGCCAGCTGTGTCAGGCCCATAAAACACAGATGACATCACATCCTTTAAAGATTGCTGCTACAGCGGGAGTATGAAGACGAGGTGCCGAGTGATTCCACATCTGTCACTGTTTAAAGGGCTGAGTCGTCATAAAAACACGAGTCGTCACCTAGTGATTCTCCCCGGGAGAGGAGAAGTCGGTAATCAAGTGAAAGAAGATTGTCTGTGCTGTCAGTGATTAAAACAGGCGTCATACTGTTTGTGTGCTGTACACGTGTTAAATTTAATAAGCAACTTTTTAAATACCAGGCTTTTAGAAGAAAAGAGGCAATCTCATGAATTCACTTAGTGTTTCAATAAGGAACACAATCAACTGTTTGTACATCTGTATTACTACTTTAGTACACAGTGCCACTTTTTATTTTATAGCTCAACCCTGTGGATTGCCAGAATTACGCAATCTGACCTAAAATGTCTGCCGCAAAGGTTTAGGAGAGTCACACTTCTTCTTACCTCTTTTGATTGTTGGCTTAAATCTGACAGAGCCTGTAAAACTGGGCTCACGCTGAAGCATTTTAAACACACTTTAATAACAACGTGGGTCTGGCTCCAACCTTTGAGGAAGAGCCTATAAAGAGCAGAGCACACCCTCCATATAACTGGGTCCAAATATTCATAGTTGCTGAGTGATGCTGTCTCTTTCTCTGTGCAATAAAAACACTCTTTCAAGCACAAGGCAGCTGATGCCTGGAAGGTAATCACACTCCTCCAGGTTTTCCTACTTTCCCTCATCACCTTTACTGCCAAACACACAACCCAACCAAGAACCACCACCACCGCAGAACTTAACATGATTTCTTTGTGCCCATTACAGTCATCTCTTCATAATTCAACTCAAAGAGTAGCTCTTCTATAACTCCCCTCTGTGCGTGTTGATGGAATTTCTCTGTGATTGCTTTCTGAATGCAATTGGCTGTTTTTGTGTTACTTGGCTGCAGGGTTAGATGAAGCGGTGCATAGATGTCACATTGTTTGTCTTCTGTGTCTTGTTCCATTTGATTAAGCACATCTGTTGCTTGTTGTGTTTAACGTACAGTGTTTGTGTTGCCTGGCTGTGATTTTACAGCATTTTCACAGTTTCCGTGGCGAGATACAGTTACATAGGGTGGATACACTGATGTTTCAGCAGTGCATTTATTTATGAATAATGCTACACGATGTTTCTGTACAGCTTTGTTATATAGCAGCTGTGTAAAGAGAAGAAGAATCGGTGCAAAGCAATGTATATCTCTCTAATTTCCTGTCCTGTACATTGGGAGCTGTTTCAGTGAGGGAGTGAGTGTTTGCAGAGTTGATGGGGCTACGTCTTGGCAGGTAGAGGTTATAGTGATAACCATGACATTGCCTTTGCTGCTCCATAGTGTACGAAAACACTCCAAAGGGGGAACAAAGCGCAGATTGTTCAAAAAATAGGAACCACATGAGGTTAAGTCACAAAGTCACTTCCTAAAATGCAAAACATCGTACTCAATTGTGTGTTATGAAAGTCCTGTGAAACTTAGAACGCATCACATGTAAGGCTATTTATATCAAAAATTTATTTTCCTGGAAAATACTAATTTGTCCTTTAAAGAGCCTTCCATGTTTCAGCTCACCAACTACTAATGGTGACCACTTTTAAAAGAATGCCACATAATTTTAAGGTTCAGCACGCAGTTAGAGGAAATCAACTTGTAGAGATTTAAAGCAATCAATGTTACCTTTTGTCTTTTTCGATCCTTGAGCTGGCTGCAGTTTAAACCAAAAAAGTGTAGTTGGTGCTATAGCTGAGATCAGAGAGTGTTTGTTGCTACAAAGCATTGCCTTTAAGTTTGATATTCCTACACAAAACCAAATAAAGTAAAAAAAAAAGTGTGTGTATTTTTCAGGGTTTTTTAAAAGGTTGCTGTTGGGCAGTTTTCTCTATAGATGGTGGAGGATCTTGGAATAATGTAGACAAATAGACCTCGCCAGACCATCTTTCAACCCATATACAATAATTTGCGTAAATGTATGCAAATGTTTCTTTAACTTGTACAATTGATACCTAATTCAATTCAATCTAATTCAATTCAATTCAATTCAATTCAAAATACTTTATTTGGCCGAAGGAGGGAATTTTAAGGACATTTATTGTCGGAAAATTACTTTTGATAGCAAGTAAATTTGCTATCAGATAATTTAAAGAGAGGGAAAGAGGGACTTTCACATCTACCAAAGTAAAATTTTACACAATATCTATACTTTTTGGTACTTTTAACAACATTGATTATCTCATACAGTACCATTATAAAAATGAAAGATGTTCAAGATAAACTGAAAGTTTTGCAAAAACTTGAGTGAGACACTCTAAACTTTCTGCAAAATTTTGCAGTGATGGAAAAATAATTATAAAGTGTTGTAGTTAAATGGGGGGAAAAAGGTAAAACCTCTACTATTGTGCTTGTCTCTGTTAATCATAAATCCACAGTCTCCATTGACCTTTGATTAGCAAACCTTTTTGCTCCATTACGTACAGCTGTACAAAACATCATTAATAAATGATAAACTTACCTTAGTGCCCTCACAGGCCTGGCCGTTCTTGTACTCCTTATGGGACATCCTCTTGTCTAGCTTGCTCCATAGTGCTTTGGCCTTCCAGTTGGTGACCTTCGCCTTGAGACTGCTGTAGAAGGTGCTGCTGTCCGCGGGGTCGAGGTCCAGCTGTCTGCAGAGGACGTTGAAGGCCTGAAGAGTCCCCTTACAGGTCGAGGCCTGGACGAAGTTCTCAAACAGCTTCGCAACATTGTCCCTATCCTCCTCTATCTCTCCCATCTTCCCACAGTCACAGTAGATGGCTCCTGCTTACTTCAGCACTCTCTGCCAGATGTGGCTACACCCTCAGCTTGGCCCGCACCGTCATGCCCAGTCTGAGGAGGCAAGACACATAAGAGTCTGATGTCATCTCATGGCAAGAAGTCTCTCACAGATGGCTGGTTTTTCCATAATCTACTATTAGCATGGACATAAGTCATTATTTTGGTTTACTCAAGTGGTTTATAGATTGGAATGTTAAAGTAATTTAAGTTGACAACACAGCTAGCTAAATACAAGAAAGTAGACGTAAAATGAGCCGACAGGCATATTTACTACTTGTGCTTTAAAGAGGCACAACCATGTGAGCCTATAAAAGAAGTGGTTTGTGGTTCTAGATTGGAGTTCAACATAGAAGCAAACTTTTCAACTGTTTCAAGAGTCAGTGACAGAATTACACACATTACAGGGTATCAGGACTCTGCTAAAACTGTAGTATTGCTTGGATGGGCTTCAGTTGTATATTTTTGTAGTAGAGTCATGAATTGTAGACAGTATATTTTTTCTGATATGAAGTCCTCCATATGGAAGTATGAGGGCTAATGTAATGGCTTCAAGGAATCAACCATACATCTGATACATGCTGCATGTTTGTATTGCGGTTCTTCACAACAACTTGAAATTTACAAGAGACATATCTGTTGACAAGGTTCATAAAAAGAGGACACGTATATCATATCTTCTGAATTTTAGTGCAGGAGGGAGAAGATTGGTATTTTCACATAATTGCAGGCTAGACAACATCCCCCCCTCAAGAATCTGTGGTTATACCCTAGATGGGTTTTTTTTTATAAATGATGTCATATACCGTCTGTAACATGGTAGAAAGCCGCTTGCCTATAATTGCGGTTCAAAGAACCACTGTTTGTTTCTGTTAAGCACCTTTCATTCCTGAAGAGCAGCACTGACCACGGATGAGTAGACCGGAAAAGTATTTGTCTTGTGGTATTTTTCATTCCAGCTGAAACCCAGACAATGTTTTCAACAGTAGAAAAAAGAAAGGGCTTTGAAACCAACTGAAAAACAACCCCACACTGACACAGATTGATTGGGTTGGATTAGGTATGCATGATTAATTATCCACCTTTTATTAGGCAAGTGGGCTCAGTATGCTTACATATGTGCCTGTGTGTGAAACCTTTGTTCAAAAAACATATGCTCATGTAAGAACAGAGCAGAACTGACATGGTACCTCCAATCAGCCATCAAGCATTTTGAAAATCATGCCAGAAATTCCGAGCCCGAACCAAACATCAAAGTAAAATGTGGAAATTTCCTGCATTAAGCGTGTGTGCGCTCACTTGGGTGGATACCACAGCTTCTGTGAGTTTTGGGAGAAGTCTGCCTTTGATATTCTAATGTCCCATGGAGCGGGATGGGCAGGGTTAGGGTAGAGGTCAGGCTGGCTGTGCAGGCCTCTGACAGATCCCCACAGATATCCACCAGCCTTGTTTAGCTCATTGATGATGTCGCAGTTCAGATATTATTTTAGGTTCAATCTGTAAAGTGAACTTCTGAGTCAACTTTCATCTTGCTGTCATCTCGGAGTGAAAATTGATGGTTATCGGGTTGTGTAAAAATTGCTAATCTATGATGTTGTATTCTACCATATAAGTTTTATTTAAAATATATATATTTCAAGTGTATCTCAAGTTTCATGCGTGTCAAAATGCAATAATTGTAACATTTTGAATTAAAGTTTCTTATTTTTCTAAGAGTCATTGTAACTGATAATAATAAGATCGATAGTGTAGAACCATACTGTGATGCCGTGAAACCGTGATATCGTCTAAGATACAGTACAATATCACGTACCTCTGTGAGTTACATTAACTACACCATCACATCCCGCCCCTGGGCTTCAGGTGGCTACGTGAGACACCAATGCATTCGAAGGTTAAAAGGTTGTATCCCATGGCTATTCAGAGTTGGGTCAACAACCTTGTTTTGACTGTGATTTGAATGTGGTGGGAGTTTGAATATCGCTCCCAAAGCATCGGCTAAAATTAGCATATTGATTTACACGAGATCCTGTTTGGCTACGTGTTTGCATCCTGTTTTGATGTTGCTGTTGAGAAAGATTCAGGCAGAGAAAGTAACACCAACCAGCCTGTAGAAATCCTGTACACTCAGGTGAACCTCAGCCTGCTTTATACACCTTTGTAGCCTCAAAATTCCCCTGTCCTGTTGGTAGACACTGCGGACCCCCGAGGCCTTTCACAGCAGACATCCAGCCTCAAAGTCAGTGAGCTGACATTCCTTTTGCCACGTGGCTATAAGAGCTCTGAACTGCTCCAACACAGTCCAACACTCAGCTAGCCCTCTCTCTGGCTCCACCAGCCAAGCAGTCACAGGACCACCTCCATAGGATTTGGGGGAATTTACACACTGATTGTCAATGAGTGAGGAGTGATGACTGAGACAGCCATGATACATGATACAGGTGCTTTAATCTGTCATGCATGGCAGCAGAATGTGATGGGAAAATTGCTGTGTACTCTACCATGTGGTATGTGGAGTGTTTGGGGCCGACATAATATCGTCTATGAAGTCTCTGTGGTGTTCTTTCTTTTGACAGTCTGAAGTAAGTTTGTTTGAAGTATTGAGATGAATTTCTACCTCAAAAGGATAAAATGGATAACAAAATTACAAAGGTTTATGGTTGTCTTTTCACAAGAACAGTTAATAATAATTTTAAGTTGACATCATCTTCTTCTCACTTTGGCCGATGTTCAATATAAGCTTGTGCCTCTGGTGGAAAGTTCACATAAAGACATGCTGACTTCTCTTATGCTTTCACATTTCAGGCTAAGTAAAGTGGTAAAAAAAAAAAAAAAGGCACGCTTATTGAAACCATCTGTTGTATGAGTCTGCAAGGACTAATGAAAAGGTACCACTTACTGTCCTCATAGCCAAGTCAATGCTCAACGCTCAAACTACATTGTCTCAGACAGAGTCCGATGACTTCACCATCTCAGTCTGACAGAATGGAAAAGTCACTTGTGGGCAGACAGAACGAACCCACAGAACGGCTGTAAAAATACAACTAATGACAGACAAAGCGGAAAGAATACACACACACACACACCATACATCACAGCTGAACTATATGACGCTTTAGAGAGATGAGAGTTTAATGGCATGCAGGTTTTAATTCTCCTGTCTGTTTGGACAATGATCTGATTGAGTGTTACCGACTGCAGATAATAATGAAAGTGAACGGCAGTGATTTATTTAGGAATTTACACAGTAATATCGGCAGTTTGCTATTTAAATCGAGCAGTTCCATCTCATTTTACTATTACTTATGTCACTACAGTAACACATTACAGCCACAGGATTGTCCAGCATGATAGAGAGGGAATGTTCGGAATGTGAAAAATGTACCTGCTACACCTGGACAGCAAAAAGAAAAATCCAACCATGGAGGCCTTTATGCACATGTATGCACATATATATCCACCCACATTCCACTAATAAATGCATGTTAAATGTTTCATTCAATAGACTTTTAGACACTAATGTACCACATCACTGATGGTCTACAACATGGACAACCACACAAAGAACAATTTCAAGTGAATTTGAAGTCATACAGGACAAAGCTGGCATAACTCTCCATTTTTCATATTGTCAACAAATCCAATACAAACCAGCAATGTGTTACTTCCCAACCCCGTCTGCGACACTACCCGCTCGGCCCAAAGCCACATCAACTCTACTGGAAACTGAAAACATGTGCCAGAAATAAATCGTTGCCTTCTTTTAAAGCTAAATGATTTCTTAAAACAGCTGGGTACTGTTGTAGTTACCCAAACAGAAGTAAATCGTACATTTGTTGAGGATTACTTGTAGAAGTGGATTAATACATATTTGGTGTCCTAGTGAGTATTTACATTATAGGACGCTGTATGAAAAACTATAGTGTCAATGTTTTTACTGTAATGAAGGACCATGATGTCACTCAATATACCTACGGATTCTTTATGTTGTTTCTTATGTTCAAGATTTGAACTCAAAGGAGGTCCACGGCACAGAGGTTCAGGTTTCAGCTACAGGGGCAATACTTGTTAGTATTTATTTGATGTATTTATTGCTTTTTGGATATAATTCATTTATCATCTACATGTCCTCTACATGACAACCAACAAGGTACCATTGTTCGCAAGAGCCACTTACAGTCGGATTTAAACCATATAGTACAACTCCGACATTGGCAACACTGTAAAGACACTGATCTAAGTGTCAAACCAGTGACGCAATGTCTTCATTTGTTTCTGTAAAGCACATAGCTTCAGGCTATCAGAGTACAATAGGAAGCTGACAACACAAGGAAAACATTGGGAGTGCTGGGAAATGCACATACTGTAGTGTAGCCAGCCAGCAACAGTAATTACAGACTCGACTGAAGAAAACCAGGAAGGAACCCTCTGTGGGCCTGATAAGCAGGCAGTGTGCCTCAGAAAACAGTACACTCATGTGGACTTCAGCCCACCGGCTCTGCCCTTAGCCAGGCCCCTCTGCTACACAGTATTATCTCAGCTCTCTGAAATCCGGCTGCGTGTTCAGGCAGCCGTGCCAAAACTAAAGAAGAGCTGTCATGAGGTAGGTGGACACGGTGGCAGAATGTGATGAATGTCAGTCACTTTCAGAACAGAAAACTGTGAATTTACACAAAGAGGAGTAGGCTTGTGCCGCTGCAGGCCCATCTGTCTGGCCCACGAGGTGTGTTCACCACATGGCTCCTTTGGAGAATGATTTATCTGGACATAGTGAGCACAGCATTATGCCTGCCCAGCTACTGACACAAACAATTCACTTGATCAATTATTCTGACTCTAACTACACATTCTCGTGTGTTCCAATGATTTAAGTCTACTGAGTGTGTCCAACGTTGTAAATCGGCCAAAGAAATCAAATTCACATCACCATCAGCACTTTACAAATAAGTGAACATATACCCTCTTAAGGGATAACTTCAAATCAAGTCATTATCAGAAGCTCCAGAAATGTTATATGGACTACAAAACATCACCCGTCTTTCCATCGGCGTGGGGGTGAGTAGATAATGACTGAGTTTTCGCCTCTGGGTGAGCTTGGTGAGTGTGTGTATATAAACCACTACACAAACTGAGGGTCAAAGATCGGCGGGTGCCTTCATTCATCAATATCACAGGAGGGGCACAGTGAAGGTTTCGACGGCAGTAATACAGCCTGGCGGTGAAACAGCAACTTCTGTAAGCCAACAATCGGTAATGCCAAGCTCAAAATAAACAAGGGGTCGTGTTGCAGAAGAAAAAAGCACATGACCTGAAAAGTTATCAACAGGACGACAAACTGTAAACAAGAAACCTTGTAAACAAGACTACCTTGAATGATCAGAAAAATGTACAAAGGTCAACTTGATATCCATCGAGTGTTTATCTGTGTTTGATTTTAGCAGGGCCTAAGGGCAAGACAGACTACATCTTCTCACAAAACTGATCGTTTAGACCACCAGGTCTGTTTTAGTAGTTTAACTGTGTCACAGTGATGCACTGAGAGAGATAAATGATGCCTTATTTTACATTTCAGAAAGCTCTGAGAGCTGCAGCAAAGTACGTGAGCTCCATCAGACGCCACCCATCCAAACTCTTCCTGCGGAGTGCGTCTGGTTTCCTGTCCTGATCAAAGCTCAGAGGAGAGCTGCCCCTGTAAAATTCCACCTCTGTGATTCTGAAGCATGACTAAGATATGTTGTGGTCCTGTCTCTGGCACATGGAAAGTGTTAATGACATCCTGGGGTGAGTTTACCACAGTAAAGTCTTTTCGTTTCTCCTCCTGTGGCTCCATCTTTATGTCCCAACATATCTTATAATATCTTTTGAGCAGAAAGCAGAAACTATGTTTTTGGCACAACAGCAAACTCTTTGTTTCAGGCTGCACCCATCTCTGATCGTTCCTCCCTCTTTTGTGCAGCTGACTTCTGGACACATGTGTCCGTTTTTATGCTGTGGAACAAGGAAGGAAACATATTGCAGAGAGGAAGGAGAAAGTTTACAACACCTCCCTGGCAATAATGACTCAAGGCTTCCACTCATAGTCAGTTTAGTGGGCTGCATGAGACACATTTACATTGTTTTCATCCATGGCATGACGCCATCACATACAGCTGTTACTTTGATTTATTGACTGATTCATTAATTCACCAGGATTTTTCATTCTTTGATTTGTCCCTTAATTGCTTATCTCTGAAACTTTTTAACTACACTTTTCTTTGTTTCAAAGACTACATTTTTAGTATTTAAATGTCTCAAATTTGTCAGTACTGTGTCTTTACCTGTGTGCAAGACTATGTAAGCACTGACCAATAATCTGACAGAAAGAGCAGTTAGCAATCAATACAGCACGGACATCTTACAGGTGAGGAGTCTGACATAACTGTCTGTCAATCGGAGCTTTGAAAAGCTGTTGTAATGGCACTTACTGGGAATACCAAATGCAGCTCAGACAGACAGGAGTAGGTGTCTGAAATGTTCTGGTGTATTACGTGTAGTCAAGTTATGTAAAAGACGAGGTTGTTAAAATTTTTAGATTTTCTTAAGCATCATCATATGGCAGGCCTTCGTTCGGCTGCCTGATTGGAGGGACCTGTGCAGGCTGTTTTTAACTCCACACACTGTTGTTAAGTCAAACTCCAGTAAAGCTGGTAATTACAAACTAAAAATGAAACGCTGGGACAAAAATTTGCAGTTGTAAGTGAATGGAGCAGCTTTGAAGCCTATCATGCTCCCAGTCAGAGGACAGCTCGGAAAATGTGGAAGTTTGTATGCAAATGTTAACCTTTCCTCACTAGGTCTGTTACTGTGGTTATAAGTTACATGTGTTCATGAAGTTCACATTTACAGCCTTGTGATCTTGTGATGTGTTCAATGGCGACTGTGGTTGTTGAAGGGAAATAAACATGATTCAGATTTAAATCATTCAGCATACATAAGCCTTGCAGCTATTTGGCAAGACTCCGCTGACAAAAGGCTACTAATCTTATTGCGCAACACAATGTTTACTGTGTCTTTCCATATATTTTATATTATAGCACACGAATGACCTAAAAAAAGAGACTGACTGAGAGGGAAATTCCAGTGAAAAGAGAATAAGGTGGTTTGCAGTTTAATGTTTATGAGCAAAGAGGTTGTTAATGTGTCTGTGAGGATAAATCACACAGACCATCAGCGTCTGGGCCAAAGACCAGATAATAACTGTATGAACACTGTTTAGATGTTAGCACATTCGCTGGCAGAGTTGCGCTAATGCAGTTTGGATCTTAAAGCTTGATGGAGAAGGGCACGCTGCATTTTCAACAGTCGTAAAGTACACAGGAAATGATTGCTCATACAGCAGTGGGAAGAAGAAATACCACTGTTTGCATGACTCCAGTGACCTCCTTAAAAATGTTGCTGAACACATCATGCATCATCTTACAAGACATATGAATCATCCCAGACAGGGTGCTCATGGGTTATGTTGACACGTGGAAGAAGGAGAAGCAGATTAGGTTGTAAAGTCTTTTCTTTCCTGATTTGTCCATGTTTTTAAGTCCGGCTGTTTCTTCTTCTTTTTTTTCAGGAATCAGGAATCCAGTGCTTTATCAAAGGTTCAACTGTGTATTTGATCAGCAGCAGTAGCGGCACATTAACCACACTGGAGAACATTTACTGGCAGTTTCTGTCACTCACTGAGATTCAATCAGTAACCTGACAGCACAGCCTGTCAACACCACACCTTCCTTTATTATGCAGTCTGTGCCAGACAAACCAAAACACAGGGTTTACAGTGTGGAAGCTGTAAAGCAGGTGGAGTCAGTCTTAAGAAAGACTGAAAAGAATTAAATCAGAGTTCAGTAACCTGTACTGACAGGACTCCTTTTAGTTAATGCCGGTCTTTGGTGAGAGAGGATTTCAACCTATGTCTACCTGTTTCTGCTCCTTATTGTATTGTCTTTTAACTTGTAGAAACTCCAGAGTCCAGTTCAATGAGCAGACTCACCGGCACTGAGGGGTGATTTGTGGCATAAACATCAGCATAACAAAAATGCAGGTTGCTCAAGTGGAGATAACATTTTTGTTATCAGGCAGCAGAGAGAGCCCAGATGTCTGACTCCTCTCAGCCAGGGTTCAGACACCGTTCACTATAACACACGAGATTTAGTACGTGTTTATGAATAACCAAACTGGACAGAAAGCAAACGGCAGCATAACAAATCGCCGTTATGTCACTATCAACTTCCTAATTGATGCTAATTTAATGGCCAGTGTTCAGTTGGACAAACTACAGAGGAGTAAAACACAAGAACTTACCTCATATCTCAACCCGGTCCAAACGCTTCCTCCTTACAGTGTCTACGGTCAAAAAGGGTCCTGGACAGTTGTGTTAGTGTGTCGGTCCTCAGTCAGCCTGACAGGCAGCGGTGTCCCTGTGCAGCTGGGTCCAATGTTTGAGGGCGGTGCTCTGAAGTCGGACACATCCCTGAGCAGCTAACGTGACTGCTGCTGCTGTTTAATCCAGACTTTCTCATGCCAAAGACATAGTTCACGATTTAACCGACCACCCACCGTCTTCTGATGGCCTGCGAGTTCGCCCCACAGGAGGATGTTATAATTACACAAAAGACTGGACTTTATGGGATCACTAAATTAATTCTGGGTAGACCGCGAATCTAAAAAAAATGGGATTGTCTTAAAAGCCGGATCGTCATTTAAACTTTATGTAAAGTTGTGGGCATTCGCGTTAAGTGAAATGTCACGATTGTAAAGATCTGGATGGCTGAAATATAGGGAAATAAAGTAAAGGGAATGATCAAGATTGACGCTTCTGCTACAATACACTGGCTTTTCAGGTGTGACTAAACCTTTTTGCATGAGGCCACCTGGCGCCACACGTCCCCTGTTAATCAACACATTCTACTTTCAGCTAAGTGTCAGCAGAAACGTCAGTCTGGCCGGCACATGGACAAAAGCACTGAACAAACACCGCAAACGTGGGCGCACATACCTTGTAGTGGAGTCCGCGCCTGGATATGTTTACTATGAAAGCAAAGGCCGCCATCTTGTGGAAAGACTACAGAGCAACGTGTACTAGTGTCAGGTTTAAAGGATCGGTTCAACCAAACATGAAACACATTTTCTTAGGTACCTAAATGGTTGTGCTTTAAAGCTGCACTATATAGTTTTGGGGGATTTATCAGAAGAGAAAAAAAAATATGCCTAAGCAAACTGGATACACACACTGATTCTTTTCATGACGGAATAAACAAACTGACCTTAAAAGGACAACTCAATTTCATACACAATTTTCTTCTTAGACAGTTTGTTTATTTAATTCTAGAAAAATAAATATTTTGTCTGTATCATTATCTCAGCATTTGACTGTTCCGCCGACTACAATACAATAAAGACAACTGGATTTTTGTTTTTCTTTAAAAAGTACCCCAATTCCCATTTTTCATGGGTACTATTTCTTTACTTCAGTTGCAATTACTGTGTATCACATATTGACCATATTTAGTATCAATTTTTGTTCATCAGCTTGCAAAGTACAGCTGGATTTGAGAATTAGAACAGGACTTGCAGAGCTTCTGTAACAGATAGTTGTAATCTTGTATAAGGTTTCTAATTAGCTAACTTTCGCATCCCTTAGCTAACTTAGCTACATGAGGTCATGTTTGAGTTCCTTTTTGCAGTCTCACCTTGAACCCTTGGGTGAAATACTAACGTTACAGGAAAAATATGTAGGCTGCATCTTTGTTCATTCATATGTTAATGTTTATTTATAGTTTGTTTCATTAGTGAGCAAACGTTAATGAGAGCTAGCATGAAATTTAAGTACTGTTGCTATGACTACTGCAGTTTACCTCGCGTACTAATTCAGAACAGCGTTTAAACTTGACCGGAACTATGTTCGAGGTGTCCCTGGTTTAAGTTTATCAAACAACTAGAGCCATTTAGAAACTATTGTTATCACATATTTGCGTCGAGACCTGCTAATGGGCGAGTTAATATTATATTTCTTTTTTTTTTTTTTTTACCTGTTTAGGTGATGTTACAGAGGATAACCAGTATGAGGTGGTGACCCCCTCACAGCGACGGAGACGCATCAGCTGCGGTGACGCTGTTAGTGTTTCTCAGCATCACCGCCACACCCTCGTCAGAGTGCAGCAGCAGCAGCAGCAGGACCAGCAGCAGCAGCATGATGCGAGTCGCCCTGCTAGTTCTGGCTCTCACGGCAGTCTGCAATGCCATCCTCCCTGAGATAGTGGACTCAGGCATCAGTCACATCCTGGAGGATAATTCCGACCAGAGACGAGCGGAGCTGGACCGCATGTTCGTGGAAGTGGAGCAGCTGCCAGAGGATCCGCAGAAGAAGCCTGCTGATGATGAGGATGCGTCTCACCAAGTAGGCAGCCAGTTGCACCTCTCAGTCAGCATCCAGCTTTTTACATGACAAGGCATTATTTCACCGCTCACTGCTGGAAGCAGCCTTTAATAGAAGTGATGTTATGCTGCGTTTTTAAAGGGAATAAAACACTTGTATCTAAATTAAAAGCTTAGAGGCAGAGACAACTGTGGTCAGTGCATGAATATGGGTGTGACTCCATTAATGCGGCTCTTCACCTTAAACATATTTCTTCTTTTCTCTCTGATGCTTCCAGAGGAACAACGAGAGCGTCACTCTCAGCCCTCAGCCCAGTAACCTTCACCCTCCCAATGACACCGAGTCTGATAAAGTGACTGACAGTGAATCTGTCCACACCTTAGTAGACCAGGTAGGCTTATGAACAGCCGACAAAGGTGAGACAGTGTTTGTTTTCATTTGTGACTGAAACATAACGGATGTCCCACCTTCACACACAGGAGACAAACAACATAACCACAGCCGACCAGTTCAGTGACCTGGGGAACAATATTGATCATGTGAGTTTATTCTGTTTACCTAAATGTTGTACTAGATAAAGAAAAAAAAAAACATCTTTAAACAGAACTCTTGTTTTTCATTTGACCTTTGACTGCTGGGCTTGAATATCTCACACAAAAGGCCTCAAGATTGCATAACATCGGATACCAGCCACACCGATACAAATGCCAATCATAAGTAGGAGACTAGGAACCAATGTTTGGACCCATTTGCAGTATAAATTAAAATGAAAGTGTCGAACTTTAAAATAACCACTGTTGGAGAGTAACCAAGTACAGTTTACTCATGTACTGTATTTAACCACAATCCTGAGGTACTTTACCTTGAGTATTTCCATTTTCTGCCACTTTATACCTCCTCTCCACTACATCTATTTGAAAAGTGTAGTTACTGGTGACTCAGCAGAGTCAGGTTATTAAGTGTTGATGAGCTGTTACTTGTGATGTGTAAACAAATCACATAGTGTTGTGAAGGGGACACTGAGTGAGCCCACAGAGTGGAGACTACAGACAGAGAAAGGATGCTGCATCAAAGCCAAAATAGAGCATTTTAAACACAGATCCCAATTTTGATTGATTAGCGGCCCTGATGATTGGCCAGGCTGATAATAAGTGTGTCCCTAGTGTGAGCAGGATATACAGTTTGCATTCATATGCTCACCGCAGCTCAAGTGCACGTATGTATCTATTTGGCGCGTTGCAGTGTTACAGCACAAGTAAAGCACAGGACCTTCCATATTTTGTCATTCTTGTCATCTTGTGACTTTTGCACTTTGTATATTGACAGAAGAGAGTCCACTGAATGATGTGCTGTTGAACAGGCAGGAGAGATTCAGCAAATAGCTGTTTTCCTGAGAACTCTGATACAAGAGTCTGTCCCAGTTACAAGCGGTAAAAATAAAAACTGGAGGAGGCGCCTCTGTCTTCATAAATATTTTGCAGGTTTTTGTTCCTGCTTAATTAGTTACAGAGGCGTCCATGAAAGCTAAAAGTACCTTAAAATAACAGCTTCAGAATAATTCTAAGGGCACAGTGTCTTTTAACAGTAATAATAATCTGTGCTGTTGCTCTTATTTTATGCTTTTATTCTATGTAAGGTGACCTTGGGTGGCTTGAAAGGCAGCATAAAATAAAATGTATTATTATTATTATTATTATTATTATCATTATTATTATTAATAGATTGAATGGTGTCTCTGTCTCAGCCACTCTGCCCCCACATCACTTGTTTCTGCACTATGTAACTTCAGTGAGAGGGGAGGATCACAGTGGTACATACATGTTTATTTATTATTTATTTATTTATTTATTTATTTATGTTGTTTATTTCAGGCATGTCAATTCATAAACATCACATTTCATCATTGTTCAAATAATACAATACACATGGCCGAAAGGGAAAAGCGGGAGAAGCCAAAGCTTATCAAGTCCCGCCCCCATTTTTTTTTTTTTTTCAACTTCTTTTGTTATGACCTTTGACAAAACATATTACAGCAGTAGCATACAGAGCTGAATTCAAGCTCTAGACAGTACATACAGATTACATGTGTGTCTACTGTTGTGTGCCGATTTACAGGGCTAGTTGAGTTCTTCACAACTCAGAAGAACTTCTGATAACTCACAGTAGTGTCACAGTGTTCGTACAGTGTTTACTTCAACATACAAGTTTTCAAGACTTGTGTCTGACAAATCATTATAAGATAAGATGTTCCTTTATTGATCCCTGTCGGGAAAAGGTTGCGGGTTACACAGCAGTATAGACCTGGGATTTGTATTAACAACAGTGTTGTTGCACTAACTTTGGGTTTGAAGCCCTTGTAGTGTCACATGATATGCAGGTGGGTAGATTTCAGAGACTGATTTATTGAAAATTGTTTAACATATTTTACAAAGGATATTTGGCACGCAGCATCATTTCTAACATAAGTACACATTAGAGGCTAACTCATGTTATTGAAAATTTCAATTATGCCATTTTCATGTCACATGATGACACCTCTGTGATTGCCGGTGCCCTCACAACGAGGACCAAATCACTGAGTTGTAATCGTTCCTCTCTCTTGTCTTAAGGGATGTATGTCTATTGAGGACTGCGGGAAGGAGAGGTATTGCCTTCATGACACGCACAACTCCAGGTGTCTGCCTTGCAAAGCAATGGACGTGGTAGGCGAACCTCACTTACCTTTATATGGGTACCTGCACTATTCAGTTTAAAGGATAAGTTCACCGTAATATGAAAATTCATTGTCTTCTCACCCTCATCCCCATGGAAGTTGGGGTGGAGGTTTCATTGTCCACAAAACATTTTCTGGAGCCTCACAGTTAAAATGTGCTGCAGCATTCTCCTAAACAACAGGAGGAGATGGGGACTTGTTTGAAAATGGAGAAAAAAAACTACAGAAAAAAAACAAAAGATGACACCCTCAATGCACTGTTAGCTTAGCAGCTGCAGTGAAGCTTTTAACTTTAAGAAGGGTGTAAAGTACATCTTTTCAAATCAGTTTGTGAGCTCAGGGCTTTGAGAGACTTTTATTATGCCAGACGAGCTGTAAGGAGCCATTTTGTGTTTATTTTTTAGGTTGATTTTAAAACAAGTCCCCATCTACTCCAGCTGTTCTGGAGAATGCTGCAGTACTCCAGAGAAAATTGACTTCTGTGAAATGGGGTTTAGTAGATAATGACTGAATATACATTATTTGGGTGAACTTATCCTTTAAATGTCCCACTTACACATATATACTGTATATACATACAGTCACTTCCAGGCAGCTGGTGTTTCACTTCAACTGCATTGCAGTGTGTCCACAAGTGTAACTGGAGCGTGTTGCTTGTGATCAATGTGTCCTATGAGCTTCACATGAAAGGACAGCAAGTGTCAAGGTTGAATACGAGCTCATCCTTTTCTGCCGCTCTCACAAAGGACGTCCAGAACAAAAAGGACATTACTCATGAGAGTCTTCTCTGTAGAGACTCACCCACTGTGTTTGTTTAAGACTGAGAAGTGTTGAAGATTTTTTGGTATCATCACTGGATGAACTGGCCTCAGTGCAGCAGAGTAAAAAGCATCTCATAGGGATAAAGAGATTGGCAGTCTGCCTAACGAGGGTTCAGTGTACATGAATAACAATAAATACACCGAGGAGAGGAGGAGAGGAGGATCTGTGTCTCGTCAAAAGTGCTGCAATGGAAAAACTCTGCATGGAAATAAGCAGAACACTATTTGCCGCTTCCCACATTAACAATTCACAGAGGGTCTGTGGGAATAGGAACTTTCAGAGACCCGCTGACCTGCTGATCTAATTTATATTCAACCAAATCCTATGCACACAATTTTGTGACTTCAAGACAACAGTGTTGCATTAAAAAATTTGCGTTCAGTGAAACATTTTCGCTGAATTAATGAAACGTTTTTTCTATCCTGTCAGTCCTGCACGAAGGACGAGGAGTGCTGCGGTGAACAGCTGTGTGTGTGGGGTCAGTGCAGTCAGAATGCAACGAAAGGAGAGGCTGGCAGCACTTGTCAGTACCAGTCTGACTGCAGCTCAGACCTCTGCTGCGCTCTCCATAAAGGTACAGTAGGAGCACACAGTGCAGTGTATGCTCTTTAGTAGCGTTGGGAAGGTTACTTTTGTAATGTAATGTGTAATGTAATTTTGGAGAATGAGTGGAGCCTGTCTTGGCATAATCAGCTTTCTGTCATTCTACCATGTATGGTGTTGCACTGTGGCATTCCTGCATTGTGGAAATTTGCAAAATATTACATTTATTTTGCCTTTTTATCACATGCAACTCCACAATGCTGCTCTTTAATGATTCTCTACATCCCCTCAGAAACTGTACATGTGCGTTGTCTCTGTGTGCTCAGCCCTGCTTTTCCCGGTCTGCTTGGCCAAGCCCATTGAGCGTGAGCGCTGCTTGGGTGCCTCCAACCACCTGGTAGAGCTGTTGTCCTGGGACATGCAGGGCCAGGGTCCGAGGAAACACTGCCCCTGTGCAGGAGATCTCCAATGCCAGCACCTGGGGTGAGTGTGCTACATTTAAGAGAACCAAATGTCTTAAATCTTGTGTTTCCTGTTAAATGAATGATTCTGTCAGAATAAATCAATGATATTTAAGCTTTACCTGCATGTCTTTGACAGGAGAGGGTCCATGTGCCTTAAAGGAGAGGACTCAAGTGAAGAGGACCTGACAGACAGCCTGTACTCAGAGATAGACTACATACTCTAGACAGCCTTTTTTTGGTCCACACTGCCTTGTAAACAACTTGACAAATAGCACTTTGCTTGCCAGCCTAATCCAAAGTGGTAAAAGCATGGAAAATGGATCAAAATATATTTATTTTATTTGCTCTAATTGAGACCTGAGGGTTACAATCCTCGAAGGCTTCTGAAAATGTAGATATGAGAATCACTAACAGAGAACAGGAACTATATTTGCAAAGTCCTGTGTTGATACTAAACGCTGCTACATCTCTATACTGCACTGAAACCCTTATCTAATGCTACCCCTTATCTAAATAAGCTGCAACACAGTCAATATAACTGTAGACACTGAATATCTGTAGACTTCTCGCCTCACTGCTTTAATATGTGAGACGAAAATAGAGAAAAATTACCTTTGAGTCACTTAGTTTTCAGTCTATTTACTGTAAGAAAGGAAGAAAATGAAACCAGATTCAATCATGCTTCATGTACTGTGTGACTTATACAGCAGTATCACAGAAGCAGGCAATAATAAATAAGAATCTCTCCCCTCAACATGACATATACTGTATAGTCATCTACAGGATGCCAACACAACCATGAGGTGTCAGCCGAGCATGTGTTAGCATTTGTTAGCAGGATTCTGTATTCTGCATGTAAAAAGCTGCTGCCAACGACTACAATAATTATTCATGTTGCCAACAAGAAAGCAAATATGCATCCTCATAAATGTCTTAGAAAAGTGAAACCAAAGGTTTGATTAAGAGAAATTCAAATTCTAGCTGCCTCAATACTTTAATGTTGTTTATAACAAAGGTTTTGTTTTTTCCGCTTCACTTTTCACTGTTCCTGAAAAAAAAAATGTTTAGACAAACCTTGCTGCAAATTTTGCTTGAAGATCTTCATGTTGCTTTGTTCCACTGAGCCACTGTTTGTTATTTAACGAGATTCAAGCCTCATGTCAGAGAGAACTTCCTATTATTCACAAGGAGAGGAAACGTTGTCCACAAAGACATCTACTCTGTCTATATTCATATGCAATGTGTATTCCTTACTTCAGTTTGATTTTGAGTAACTATCTGGTTGGTTATTGGCTGTTAGCAAACAAGGCTTAAAACAAGACCATATTTTTTGCTGGCATTCATGATTCCTTTTTCTACAACTGTCTAACTACCTGTGAACCTTAAATCATACGTTGACATGTCACCTGATGGTGATCCTAAAGCAAACGGGTGTCTTCAGTCACCTTGGCTGATTAGTCCTCTGCTCAGGTGGAACCGTAACAGAACTTAGATGATATCACAAACCTCTATCTGCTAGTTAGAATGATGATGTGTCAGTTGGCCTGCAAAACTAGCAGGAGGAAGCTTTTTTTTTTTCTCTTTCCCATGTAAGACGTTTCAGCACATTCACTGCATGAAAAGCACAGGATGATTCTATTTAGCTGCTGCAGTTTCAGGGTACTGGGAAAGTACATGCTGCTTCCTGGGACATTTAATGCAACATTATGTAACTTTTTTTTACCTTAAAATAACAGCTCCAGAATCATTTTGATGGTACAATGTCTTGTAATAGGGTGAATGGCGTCTCTGTCCGAGCTACTCCGCCACTCTGATACTTGTTTCTCCACTATGCAACTTCAGTGAGAGGGAAGGATCATCGCTTTAAATACATGTTTACTTCAACATACAAGTTTTCAACACGTAGCATTGTTATGATGTAATGAGTTTTTTTTTGTAGTTAGCACCTAGCATCTGACAAATTGATAATAGACCTGGGATTGGTATTTACGACAGTGGTGTTACACTCACGCTGTGGGTGGCGCCAAATCACACAAAATGCCAATTTCTACATAATGTTGCTTTAAGTACAACAGAGCAATTGTGCTTTTCCTACTCAAGCAGTGTGTACATGCCCGTTCAGTCCTGAGAAGAGGTATGACCTATGGAGGACCAAACCTGACATAAGTATAAATAAATAAATAAATGCATAAATAAATACATAAATAAATAAATAAATGCTGAAATAAATGTATAAATAAATAAATACATGCATAAATAAATGCTGAAATAAATGTATAAATAAATAAATAAAAGTATAAATAAAAGAATAAATGCTTTTTATTTATTTATACATTTCTGTTCACCTACATTTATTTATTTCTGTATTTCTGTTCACCTACATATATTTATTTCTGTATTTCTGTGTCCATATGTAAATGAGGAGGTAGGAGGTCCTAACCTCAGTCAAGAGCATGATTGGTTACAGGAGTGTGCTCGATGAGGGTCTACTACTTCTGCCTTACTAGCAGCGCTGATTCCTGTACACTGTAGAGGAATGTTGCTGGCTACCAGCAAGCCCGCTCAGCTAACTGTTAGCTTTAGTTGTTGACATTTGTTCATGTAGCTCTGGTTTAGTTATGAATTTGACTGGCGTTCATTTTAACTTGCGAGGGTCCCAGGTGTGCTGGTGGTGTGGTTTGAGAATCCCGTCTGGAGAGAGAGGTGTCCGCTAACCAGGAAAAACATTCTGCTCATCGCTCCAAGTCATGTATATGTATATTCTAGACGAGCGCTACAGAGCACAAATCGTCCCAAAGTGCATGTTGTCGGTCTCATATCTTTGTCGTGAATGTCTGTACTCTCAAATAACTCATGGGTGGAACAGGCTGAGGCATTTGTTCACGCCGAGCGGCTTGAGAGCGGCGTGGAGACCCCTTTTAGCTCTTATGTTAGCTGCTCGCTGTAGCGCAGCGTCCAGGCTACCTTGTGACACCGGTTACCATCGGGTATTTTTCATTCCGCACTGTTCAAATGGCCGCTTAAAGCCATCGTTCCGAGCCGCATACATCGTTATTAAGCTGAAGCTAAGTCGGTGTGAAAACTGTACACTGTCATACAGCCTGCTGGTCAAACAGTCTGCAGAGTACGTTGACATCCAGCCCGAGCTCAGCGTCAGGTCAATCAGCTGTGGCAAATCGTGAGACGTCCAGATCAACCTGTGATACAAACACCAGTAGCGACAATGGTTCATAGGAAAGCCCAGACATGTATCTCACTCTCGGTGGTAACATGTGTCAACAGTTAACCTGGACGCTACGCTCTTAGCGCTACAGCGAGCAGCTAAAAGCTAACTAGCAGCTAACTGCTAACAGCGGTGTCCACGCCGCTCTCGAGCCGCTCGGCGTGAACAAATGCTTAATACTGTTCCACACATGAGTTGTTTAAGAGTACAGAGATTCACGACAAAGATATGAGACCGACAACATGCACTTTTGGACGATTTGTGCTCTGTAGCGCTCGTCTAGCAGTGGTTTGCAAGTCGCAGCCCCGGCTTCTCCGTGTGGATAGAAGTGTTCAAGCCACGTCAAAACGAATACACGTATACATGACTTGGAGCGATGAGCAGAATGTTTTTCCTGGTTAGCGAACATGGCTCTCAAGATAGATTCTCAAACCACACCACCAGCACATCTGGGACCCTCGCAAGTTAAAATGAACGCCAGTTAACCTGTCACACTGGTCGAGGCCATTAAGCTAACTGGAGCTGTTTCACAACGTTACAGAGAGCGAGGCTTGAGATCAGGAATCGTTTGCTTTTGTCTGGCTCTCCGATTTGACCAATCATGCTCTTGACTGAGGTTAGGACCTCCTACCTCCTCATTTACATATGGACACAGAAATACAGAAATAAATATATGTGGGTGAACAGAAATACAGAAATAAATAAATGTAGATGAACAGAAATACAGAAATAAATAAATGTAGGTGAACAGAAATGTATAAATAAATAAAAAGCATTTATTCTTTTATTTATACTTTTATTTATTTATTTATACATTTATTTCAGCATTTATTTATTTATTCATTTATTTATGCATGTATTTATTTATGCATTTATTTATTTATACATTTATTTCAGCATTTATTTATGTATTTATTTATGCATTTATGTATTTATTTATTTATTTATTTATACTTATGCCAGGTTTGGTCCTCCATATTGATCAGTCAACATGAGAGAAAACACTTGAGCAGATGTGGCCTGATTACCAACTTTTCACATGTATTATGGATTTTCATTAGTTTATATGAAAATAATACAAACCAACAGTGAAAACAGTCTTAGTTTATACACCATCATATGACCAAGACCTTGTTTGAAATTTGAATAATAATGATATATTTCCAAATTAGTAAACTGACAGACTTCAGGCTCGTCAGCTTGGCGCTATAATCATTCGACTTCCAAATGTTAAATTTAGTTAATTGAGTTTATATCTCAGCTGTAGTCTACACCGCCATTTCCATCTCATGTTGCACAATTCTTGGGAAAAAAATGTTTTGGCCTCAACACCTCATATTGCTCGTTTGTCCTGTGTCTTTCATGCACAGTATTTCAGGCTGGAAGGTGCAATACTAATGGCAGCAATACCTGATGTATGTGTAAATGTTACCAACATACTTGTGCTGGATGTTAACTCGCATACAGCTACAACTGTCAAAAATATCCACTGCACTGTTCTTAAGCACTTGAAACCTGCCATGCGGCTTGTGTAACTAAAAGAATAAAACATTTTTTAAAGGACACCTATGATGCTTTTTCACTTTTGGTTACATTTCCTTCTGTGTTTCATCTGTTCTTGTGCATGTAAATGATCTTGAAAGTTAAAAAAGTCAAAGTCCGCACCAACAGGAGCTCCTCTCTCCTAAAGATAACAACGCTCCTGAAAAGCCTCATCAGTTGTCCCGCCTTTAATTATGTGACTCTGTGACATCATATTACATCACCATGTCACAAATTAGCATAATTCATGCCTAGCAGTTAGTTCAGCATCTGAGAAATACTTGCTCTACCACTGCTCTGTTGTTAAAGGGATATTCCGGTGTAAGTTTAATCCATGGTCTAAATCACTGTGAAACTGTGTCACACTCTCTCTCAAGAGATCAAGTTAGCAGACCGCTAATTTACGGAGTTTTATCAACCTCAGAAACGACCGCACGACAACAATACACTGCAGTAAATGGATCCAAATATACACCGCCACCAAAAAGCCACAAATAATGCTCAGAACAGCACCAAACTTCAGCAACAGGAACAGGAAGCTATTGGGAAGCTAAAAACAGATGTCAACTCTCCTCCATCAGCTTTCGGGTCGGGGAAGTCCCAACGCGACGATTACCGAGTGCGATTAGAAATGCTCAATTCCTTTCTTTTCCCTGTCCGCTCTCGATAATAACTGTTATAAACTGGCAGGTAAGACACATATGAACTGTGATTGCTTTTCCATGGAGTCATAATCATACATTTTCATCCATGAGCCACGGAACTCTACTGCACTCGAGAATCGAGTCGTCGGGACTTCCCGTCAACAGGAAGCTGCTGCAGAAAAGTGGTACATTTTGTCAGCTTTTCAGTAGAAATCCAGCTAAGCTAGCGGAGGTTAGATGCCCCGGACTATGTGCTGAGACCCTGTTTGTACTGTTGCTTAAGTTTGGTGCTGTTCTGAGCATCATTTGTGGCTTTTTGGTGGCGGTCTATATTTGGATCCATTTACTGCAGTGTATTGTTGTCGTGTGGTCGTTTCTGAGGTTGATAAAACTGATTAGCGGTCTGCTAACTTGATCTCTCGAGAGGGAGTCCAACACAGTTTCACGGTGATTTAGACCATGGATTAAATTTACACTGGAATATCCCTTTAAGGTCACTGGCACAGGTATGTGTGAGCTGACCAATCAGAGCAGACCAGGTATTCAGGAGGTGATCCTTAAAGAGACAGGAGCTTAAAGGGCGTTTTTTTTTGGTTTGTTTGTTTTTTTTAAATAGCATTGGAGCATGTAAACCTATTCTAACAGTAAACCCAAATGTGATCATGAACCAGAAAATGATCATAATAATACGTGGCCTTTAACACCAAAGCCTTTAGAAAGGTAAATAGAATTTGTGAGTGACATTTTAATTTACAGTGACGGAAAACGGCAGTTGTGAAAAAAAGCACTTTAATTATTTTCTAAAATCATAACTATTTTCACACAGGATTTAAATCTCAAAGAAATACACATCAATGACAACAACAACAAAAAACAAAAGATTTCTTCAGATATTGGCATTTCTACAGTGAAGAGCTGGTGGCAGCATCAGGAGCCCAGAGGGGGCCGGGATGCTGAGCTTCAGTCCTCAGACCAGTTGCCCAGGCAGACTGAGAAGTCCAGCGGGCTTTCTACGCCCCTCTGGTGCCAGTCAATCAAGCAGCAGCAGCAGCAGGTAGAAGCGCCAAAAAACAACTTCGAACTCTCTGCCAAAAACCCAGAGAGCTCCCTCCCATCAGTACACCACCACACACACACACACACACACACACACACACACACACACACACACACATACATACATACATACATACACACACAAACACACGCTCATACATACAAAGACCTGGATGACAGTAGAGATGTACATCCAGTTCTCGTGGTGCAAAAAAGAAACAAAATCCATTTTCTAAATTAAAGGTTAATAAAGACAACAGATGTGTGCCTGGTGCCTCACGAGACCTAACCGAATGATCAAGTCTCGAGCAAAACAATAATTTACAACAAACAAAAACAAAACAAGGAGATTCTTAACATACTCTACTTGGTTTTGTTTCATTGTAATTTGTATTAAAGGACCCATCATAGCCTATGAATCACTATATCTAGTGGAAGTGATGTAGCAGAGGTAAAGCTCCTATAAAGCATAAAGAGCAGCAGTAGGGACGACCCATAACGACACTTTACTCTGGCATTATAGGAGCGTTGGAGGAGCAGAAAACCCTCCAGTCTGTAAATTCTTAATTGTTGCTTTTTTTGATTCAGATCTTATGAATGAATGACATCTGAAGCTGTCAAAGTCACTGAGAGAGTGAGGTTTGCCTTGCCAGAAGAGGTGAGGCCGAGGAAGGCTGGATAAGTAGTTCTTGGTTGTATGTGCTGTTGGTTTTAAAGTTAAAAGGAAGTTGAGCAAAGTAAGGTACGGAGGGTTTCTGCTCAAACGATGGGAGCATTTGGACTTACATGATGGTCACAGTCAGAATCAACACTTTTCCTGAAACAGGAAGAGAGACACGCAGGGAAAGAGACTGATGTGAAAAGGAGACGGGTGAATTAAATAGACAGAATGGATGCCCTCCAGCCCAGCTCCCAGTCCTAACATCTCCTCATCCATCTCTGGTTGATTTGTCTATACAGTATTTGATTCTTTTTTTTTCTGTATTCAATAGCTTTCGTACTTCCCTTTAAACTTTACAGTACAATACACTATAGTGCACAATAGGGTTTCTGAGCCAGTTCTGGGGCTCAGAGTGGAGGGTGAGAGCATGTCAGCCTCACAGCGCTGCTTGATGTTCAAGTAACTATTGGGCGTGACACTCAGTCCCGCAGCCTGGTTGCTCTGCTGCAGCAGCCAGACGTTTCAAATAACCGGGAGTGGTGCTCTGCGCCTCAGTCCTGCCCCAGGTCCTTCGCAGGGCCTCCGTCCAGGTAAATCTTGAGGGCTTTCTCCTTGCGTGGCGAGTAGCTGACGCGGTGTCCAGTCTTAAGGAGACGGCTACTCTCTTTCTTCATCAGCTCATTGCGCTCATCCTCAGACAGCTCCATAGGTTCCTCTGTGCTGTGCCTGCACACACAAAGATCACAGTAACGTTCAACTCAAGTCACAACTAAATGTCACATTCTAAGACAACGTGATGTCATGTAAGGTGGCATCTACTCTCTGCTCATCTCCACCTTTTAAGTTATTTTTGGTGAGTAGAAATCTGCTTTCTGGCCTAGTTGCAGCTCTCTTCAAAATATTTCAGATAATATTAAAGGGTATGCAGTATGTAAATAATGTAATAATGCACAATGCCAACATTAGGGTCAGACAATAATAAGTTCTATTGTAGATTATAGCAGTAAAAAAATTTAAAAGTTGATAGATCTTCTGTACTTGTGCATCTTTTGTAGGTCGACAGGAAGGCTGGAAACTATTCTACACATACATTGCTATAGTTTCAAATCTTATTAATATGATTATCGCAACAACCAAGTCCCTCGGAAAGCTCCAATGAAGTCAAAATCGCTGTTAAAGCATTTTTTTCCACATACATCTTGTACCACATGTCACCTATAGGTCAGTATCAGCACCAACAGGAGCAAAAAAGCAATTTTTAAGTTATTTTAGAGTTGGGGTTTATGAGTTATGTACTGTAGATATTTAAGATGTTGAGCAGAAACATAAGACTGGTTAGACTAACATATTTAACTTTATATCTTAAGACATTTCACATTATGATTTAAAATGACAAAAAATAAACAAGATTGTTGATCTCTCATACCTCCAAAATGCAAATCAATGGGCAGTTACGGAAGTAAAAGTTGTTGCTAGCAAAAGGACGCAGTGATTAGTTCTATAAACGCCTCCTTATTTTATGATGTTGCCATGGATATAAAAAGAACGTCAGGAGGAGTGTGTTGCGAGGGACCAGACCTAATGCATAAATATACAAAATCACAACTTTACAGTTTAGTACAATCTGTAATAGAGTTGATTGTTCTCCAGAATTGCTTTTTGCACCTTTTAATATTAAAAATTCTCATTCCGGTTATTGTCAAAACTATTGTGTACATGCGTAATGACATATCATAGTCGACACTGCTTGACCATAGTCAAGGACTGTAAGAAAAACTTCCATCAGTATTTGAATGTGGATAGTGATCATTTTGAGCTCTCTTACCTGTAGAATACAACAGCTCCATCGTCACAGATGTACAGAGGCCACACGTTTAGAGTCGACACTTTGGGGTTCCAGTCCAAATCCTGATGGATCTCCAACACAGAGATATCACAAGGGAATGTTCCTCTACCCTGCAGAGAACAGACAGACGGATCCTTAGTCAGAATGGAATAGTTTAGTAGAAGACAAAGAAGTGACCTGTGTGCCGTGCTGCATCAGACATACCTTTGCAAACTCCAGGTTCTCGAGGGGAATATCGCTGATTTCACCAAGCTGAAAACGGAAAAAAGAAACTCGTCAGAAAAGGCATATTGGACACACTGAATGGTACAGAATGGCATTTGTTACTTTAATGCTTCTGTCATGGAACATAGTTGAATGTTATTATCTATTCTATGATTCTGTGGATATTTAATTCCTACATGTTTTTATGGATAAATGCATTGCATCAGTTTATATAAAATATCTTAGTAAATATTCAAGAACACAGACATACCTTCTCCTTGAGTTCTTCTACACTGCTGCTCTCCAGAATAACTTCCTGGAAGGGCCCAAGCTTCATCGTAGCGGGGCTCCATCTCCTTGTGAGAACAGCCAGCTGCGACATCGACTTCATCTTCTCTGGTTCTGAAAAAAGAATCGCATCAGATTTTTTCAACAATCTGTTTATTGAATTTTTTACCATATCAAAAATAGCAGGAACAATAGATATGTATGCATGTCCGTAAGAGTCACTTTTTTCCAAAAAACCTGTATAAAAACAAAGTATAAGAGAATGTTTAAGTACGATGGCTCAAACGTACATATTGAATATTCAAGATAAATGAATGTACATACTTGTAAACATAAACAGGTTTGTAAACATATAAATAAAAACAGTAAAATATAGCCTGCATGATTAAACAACATCAACTGCAAAAACAAAAACAAAACAAAAAAACACAAACAAAAACATAAAAACAATTACATCGTGGAGGCAACTCTTAAAAACCTACGTCGTGTTCCGTAAAATGCTTTGTAAAGATCAATAAAGAATTAATTCCATTGCAGAGGTAATGACTAAACTCCCCTAGCTGTGTCCAACATACTAGATAAGTCCTTGTCTCTAAGAAAATTTATAAATGGGCCCCAGATGTGTTGAAACTGTTCTTGCTTATCTTTAATTGTGTATGTGATTTTTTCCAAGGGTAAACATCTTGACATTTCCTTAAGCCACTGTCCAATGCTTGGTCTATGGGAACTTTTCCATGTTAATGCTATTGATCTTTTGGCATGTAAAAGACAAGTCTATAAATATCTGTTCTCTACTTTTTATTTTATGTCCCTTTGGATAGATGCCAAGAATAAAGAATCTAGGATATGCTACTAAATGGATTAAAAGTATCTCCTGAATTATACGACTCACATCTGACCAAAACTCCTTAATCCTTGGGCACTTCCAAATGCAAAGAATCACATCAGATTTAAACTTTGTGGTACTCTAACTCTACTTTATTTCACCTGGAAACAAGAACGCACGTTGCCCTGCAGTCTGCTACTTATCTGCTGGCATCTCAGGTTTCAGCAAAGAATGACATCATAAATCAAGTAATAACTTTGCTGTGATGTTGCTTTGGGTCTCCGAAAGCAACACACATTTCACCTTTTGGTTGTTTTTTTTTCACCTTGGATCACACTATTATTTCTGCCAAAGTGAAGAAGTGTCTTTGAGGATTTCTTTTTTTTTTTTTTACTGTCACTGTTTTACTTTTACAAGTACAGCTCCCAAGGTACAAAAAACTCTTAAAAATACAATGACTAGCTTGTAGGAAACCGCAGTATTACCATTGAGAACTTCCAGGAAAACTTCCCAGTTGGAGGAGATGCTGATGTCTTCTTCATAGACATGGTAGTCCAGAAACACTGTGCCTGGGTTCTTCCATGTCTTTTTCCTGAGACGAACCCTGAACCGAACACACACAGATACATTGTTCATTAAAAACTTTATCGACTACACTTTATTCTTTGAGTTATTATTGTGTAGTAACAAAGTCTTACCTGTCAATGCTGAGGTCAAGCTTGCACTGCTCTTTCAACTGAGGAAGCAGCTCCTCTTTCGACTGTCTGACAGTCATGCCCTTGGCAAACACCGTGTCCACGAGGAACTTGCAGGGCTGGGGCACATGAATAGATTATCAATATTTGTATCAATGGTCACCTACTGTCTTGAGCTTAGAAATGGAAAAAAAAAAACCAAAATAGTATTGCAGTTCTCACCTCTGTTTCATTCACTAGTAGTTGGTATACTTTCACTCTGTATTCACCCTTTTTCAGGGCTCTTCCCAGTCGTATAGTTATCTGTGGAAAGAAGAGAAATGTTGAATTTAAGTATTGGCTTACTGACAGAACCTAGTGACGTCTAACAAATCTCTTATAAAAGCAATCCTGACCTTGTTATCATCAGAGAAAGATGAGAGTGTTTCATTGAGCCGAACACTCTCAAACTCCTGGTTGTTGGCATACACCCGAAACACCTTGAACTGGGTGGAGGTGACTCCCACGTAGGGCTCCAGGTTCTGTTTAAATGCTGCTAATGTTATTCTCTTGTCCACATGAACCACTAAACCTGAAGCAGATCATAAGAAATAACAATAAGACATTATGGCAGATTTCTTACACTCTCAGCTTGATCAAGTTATGCAAACAAATAGCAGTGAAAGTGGTCTCGGATAAACTTTTAAACAGGACGTTGACTAATTTTCCCTATTCAAGGATGATTAATCATAAATAGCAGGTTCGTACATTTTTGTGCATTCCACGTGGAGTCATCCTGAGAACAGGGCTCTGCTCTGAAGTACAGGTACTGAGCCTCAGCCTTGCTCTTCCCATTGTCGTCATACTCGCTGTCTGTCCCAGAGTCTTCTTCAGCGGTGTCCCACGTCTCCTTTTTGCCCTCGTGCGCTTTGGAGCGACGGCTACTCGTGATGCTGTGTGAGTCCAAGCCGTTGGCCAGCTGTATGGGCCCACTGTCAGCATTACACAGTGTGTCACTACTGTGGCTGGAGCTCAGGATGTCGCTGTCGACTGAGCTGGTGCTGCGGTCATTGTTCACCTCAGAGTCCGAGCGCTCCTCACAGGCAAAGTGGTTCTCAGGGTCAGAGGAGGCACCGCTGCTTCCTCCAGCTGCAGCCCTGATCCGGTTCTCTAACTCTCTGTTGTCTGCAGCCACACAGAGTGAAGAGTTTGAGTCAGCATCCTGGTTAGGGGATTCGATATGTTCAAAGTCGCTGGCGTCAGAGCTTTTCTGGCTGTCACTGGTGCTGGAGCCCTGCTGCTGCTGCTGCTGCTGCAGCTGCTGCAGAGACAGATTCTTTAACTTTTCTGTGCTCTCCTCGAGGATAGCCTCGACAGACTTCCTGTTACCCTTTGACCCTTCAAATGTGACATCAGAATCACCGCCTACTTTTTGGCAAAGAGTTCTGTTGGCCAAGGTACCAGGGGACTGCTCAGGCAGTAAGACCAAGAGTCGGATCGTATTCCCATGACGATCTAACAGTTTCCACAAGAGTGAGTCAGTGAAAGCAACCTGATGATCCATTGACTCAGAGCTCTCTACAAAAACCTGATGGAAAAATAAAACGCAGAACAGGTCAAATTCAAACGTAGCAGTGTTTAGAAGTGTTCAAGTAGATTTCGTGACAAAGTCTTACAATGGAAACACCTGGAGGCAAAACTGTCTGAATGAAAAGAAAAAGTAGGGACCTTGTTGCTCCTGAAGAACCCCTCAGCTTTCAGTGTCTTGTTTGGAACATAGAGGAGCCGGAGGTCATTATAGCAGCGCTCAAGGACCACACGCATGTTTTCTGCAGAAAGCCCTGTAGCCTGGGACGAAACGTGTTTCAAGTTCGCAAGAATTATCTCATGTTCTCACAGCTCATGTACGCAGTTCATAAAATTCAGGAAGGAAGGAGATTCAGTGAAAGAACTGAGAAAAGCGAGTTACCTGTGCAATAAGCTGTTTGAATTCAGTGATCGACTGGTTCAAGTATGCTCGAACACTGATTGGAGAGGCGATAGTCTCACTCTTCAGATCCACAACATGAACCTTCACCATCACCTCTGCAGAAAATAAGAAAACACAGCCACACAGACATAAAGCAGTCAGCAGTCTGCTCCTAAACAAAAGAGATTTGGAATTGTAATCATCTTATTTTATGTTATCACTTTCAGATATTCCTAACTAGTTTGACCAACAGCAGCAGGATACCGACCTCCAGGTTTGTAAGGCTGGAACACTTGCTCTGGCCTGCGTGTCTCGAGCAGCAAGTCGAACATATAGGAGGACTTGACACCTCCCAGCAGCAGGCCCATTGGTGTGTCCTCCTCACCTTCGTAGGAGCGCTCCAGGTACTCGTGGAACTCATCATACTTCACCAAACGGCAGCAGTCCAGGGAGACTACTCCCTCCAGCTCCATCAGCTTAAGTATAGAACAAACAAATGACCACGAAACATAAATGCAAAGAAAATGATACAGATGTTTTCCAAAAAATAACCAGAATTCGTTTGGCAATGTTAGATTATTGCGCAGTACCGACGCTTGACACATTACCCTTTTTTCAAGTCTCTATTGTTCATTCAAAGACACTTCAAAGGTCTGTTAAAAAAACACATGGGGAAGACAAATAATAAACCAACAAACCTTATAGGCCATGTCTGTTGCTTCTCTGAGAGTCTTGTCCTTGTGAACTTCCAGCTTGCTTTCCATCATCATTTTTACAGGGTGCATGCAGAAAAGCTTTATCTGAAGGTACAAAGCAAGACAGCATAAATAGTCAAACTTGATTTAAAAGAGAAGCAATAAGTCAACTGATCCTAGTTCAGAACTAGAACAACATATCTGGGGTTGAGCCATAAGAAGCATGTACCTTGCAAGTGTTGCGCTCGATCTCCCTCTGTCGCTTCTCCTGCTCTTCTGACTCTTTCTCTTTCTGAACCAAACTCTTTATGTGCTCTGGGAAGTCATCCACAGATAAATACTCTGCAGAGAAGACAGACAGTGTACACATTACAACTGCATACTAATTCAAGGACAGGTAAAGACGAGACAACCCTAGTAATAGAAGCAATATTGAGATAAAAACATCTCCACAAAACTGAAGGGATAAAGTGACATGGTTTCATGTTTTTCACTTCTTACTTGCATTCCTTGAGGGATCTTTCAGTCTATAAATCAGCATATATGCATTTGTAGAGCTGCAGGGAGGAAAACAGATGTCTTGTTAATGATTATAATGGAACAAATACAGAGTTGCATGTGATGCATTTCAACCAAGTGAGTTTTGACAGCACCTGACCTTGCAAAGGCACCTGAGTAATAGCCTCTGCTCCCTGAGGACCCCCCATATGTCTTCCTGATATCATCTTGGGTGATCTGCCGAATAAATAAAAATGCACAGAAAACTAACAAGTTACTACCGGGTTAATGATATGTAGAGTGCAAACAGATGACTAGCACTGATATAGTCTGCTTAGTCATTCTGCCTGCTCTAAGAGGACAAAGCATGTTATTCCAGGGTTGAGGCTGACCTTGCTAACGTGTTGATCATTGAAACTGTACCACTGGCCATCACTGAAGGATTTGATGCAGGCATAGTAGTGGCCACCTGCAGCACTCCCAGAATGGACCATGACAGAGAACAGCTCAAAGGTCAGCAAACTCTGAGAACAGATAGGAGGGGGGAAAAAATGTGATCAGATGAAAGAAACAACTGAGTGACTTTTTGTAAGTGCTCAACATGATGTCAGTTTTGTGTAACAAAATCACCAAGAACCACAAAGTGTCTGCCACAAAGGTCATCATCTGGAAAGTGCCATCCACAATATGAAAGACAGACATCTCATGTAACAATAACAGGGAAGTTTGGAATCACTTTTCAGCTTCGTCTGCAAGCACACAGCTGCTCAGTGACATTTCTAGCAGTCTCCCCTATCAGTACAATATTGGCACAGCAAATCTCAGATAAGAGAAAATATGTAATAATTAGATTTACTGCCTCGTGGTTGCACGCCTCCGCGCATCAGTCGAGTTGCAATTTAAGTTTTTTTGTACGAGTTGGACAACCCAAAGAAAATATGCCTCTGGCCACAGTTATCACTGGCTCAGAGGCATGAAAACCAAATCACAATTAAAATGAGTCTCTAGAAGAGCTTTACTACCCTTTAAATTTCTACCGAAGAAACTGAAACAATTAATTTGGGGTTTTTAAGATGTGATGCTGCATATGCCGATGATGTTTAAACTCTTTTAATTTTCTGAAATTCACACGATTCACATAATTTTCATCTGCATTCAGGGTTTTATTTTCATACAACCTTTTTTCATTAATTTAATTATGCACATATCAGCTAAATTAAAGCAAATCAAAATCTGACGCTTGTCCTTCACTGAAATGTAGTGTCCTCTGCTTGACTACTTACCTGGTGAATAAACTAGGTTAGTGCTGAGAGGCCAATGCTCCCTGCAATGGACTCATCCAGCCAAAATAAACTCAAAGATGTCTTTCTCTTATAACTCATTGCTTCAATACTGTTATGGGTTAGTGTTTTAACTCAACTTATTTTACTGCATGTATCATTGTGTACATTGTGTGTTAAAGTTGATGTTACTGTTATATACAGCTACACTAATCAATACTGTTTCTATACACAGGACAATATGGTGAAAAGCTTCTGTGTGTAATGTCATGGTGGGAGAAGGGGGGCGGTCAGCTGGGAGGTATTTATGTTGAGAATGGATGGATGGCACTATTCTGTTTTATTTATTTAGTTATTTTTATGATTATTAAATTTGTATTTGTTTTCCATCTGTGTGTTACCAATATGCTGTTAAAATGTATAACTCCTGTTTCTGTTGAAAAACCAGTAAAATTCTGTTTGAAAAAAATAAAAAATCTGATGCTTTCTTGTCTGTACACTGTTTTTTCCACCTCAGCTTGCTTGTGCTGTGGTTCTCCTTATTGACAGCCGAGCTCTACACTGTGTGCATTAAGCTGCATATGCAAGTGTAATTCAGAGTGTGTAAAACTGAAGATTAATTTTGTCAAGCCAATGATCGACACCCAGGCTGGCAAAATACAGAGATTAACTTCACCAGATGGTGTCAAAACTATCATCTCTCCTCTTATTAGCAAAGAACAGTAGACAAAACATTTCGGTAATGGCTTTCAATTTTTAGCTGTCGCTGACTGTCACGTTTAAGCTTTCAAAAGGCGGCAGCAGGCCATATCAGCTGCCGCTAATTAATGTTAATTCTGTGAGTAACTTGATGGTAGGCCAATATAAATCTTGGCTGTTGTCAGGTCTCTTTGCAAGCTGCCATCTGTACTCTGCCAATGATCGCTAGTGCTTCCGCAGTCCCAACAAATCCAGAGTGATACGGCTTCTCTCTAGCTGATCACGCCGTGTCGATAAGGATGTTGAGTATTTGGATCAAGAGACTTGTCCAAAATACAGTGGATCAAATTTAGAAGGCAAAGTTATCCTTAAAGGAGAACTTCGGTCGATTTAAACATGCAGCTTCATTGCTCAAGCTACCCTTGACTTGCCAGTACCGAAGACACGAACACATTTGGTCCAACCATTACAGAGCTCCGTGAACGGAGACTTAGCATTGACAGCTAACAGCATGGGGTCAGAACTTTACACTGTGTTTTAAGCATCTTAACATGCTCCACATCTCAAACCAAAAGTTATGCAACATCAACAGACACCTTAGCAGAGACATGCTAAATCAATTTCAGTCTGCAATCGCACCAAAGTGATACAGTTAAAGATTATACACAGAATGCACATATCCCCCAGTCGTAGGCACCACTTCAACCCTGCTCTCTCACCCATGTGCCTTAAATGCAAGATAGAAATTGGTACCCTAACTCATTGTTTTTGGTCATGTTTGAAACTGCAAATGTACTGGTCTAGTGTGTTGTCTGAGATACAAAAGATATTGGGCCTAGAACTGGAGATGGACCCTGCGTCTCTCATACTGGGCCTCCCAAGCCGACGCTTAACATCCAAACATAATAAGAGGTTGTATTGTATTCTTACATACGCAGTGAGGAAGAATATTTTATTGCAGTGGATTAAGGAAGAAGTACCAACTGTTAAAGGCTGGCAAAGAGTGGTGTTTGATCTAGTGCCATTGGAGTACCTGACATGTATATTACATTCAAAAACAGACCAATTCTGTAAAGTGTGGGAGCCCTGTTTGAACTATGTGGAGCCTGATGTCTCCAACATCATGCTGCAGGGATTTTCTTGACTGCTCATACTGTACATTATTACTGTATATTCAAGTATTATTTATAGGGATCTGAGCTGGTGTTCTTGTGTTCTTGTGTTTTGATATGTTTGTCTTGTCTACTTGTTGGTTTTGCTTTTTATTTTCATGAACCATACTGTGTAGACATCTTTTACTTGTAAACGTGAAAAGTTTAATAAAAATATTGATAAAAAAAAAAAACAGACACCTTAGCACACAGCACTGTAGCGTGTATGACTCAAACTGAATAAAAAAGTAGTTAAAACAGTGTGTTTGTGCAAGGAGCTACTTACCTGTTTGTTGACATCCGTGTCGTCCGGTAGCTAGACCAAACTAGTCAATCCGTTGAGCGTGCACTTATTCCCTCACTGGCGGAGACGGAAACGTAATCCAGCATTTTCGTGTTTATGTTCATAATGTACATGTCCATGTTACAGCCTGTCATGAGCCATGAGCCTTACAATAGCCTGTTAAGCCTATTAAGTGCACACTTGATGGATATGCTAGTTTGGTCTAGCTACCGGAATGGTTGGACCAAATGTGTTCGCGTCTTCGGTACTAGCAAGTCAGGGGTAGCTTGAGCAATGAAGCTGCATGTTTAAATTGACCGAAGTTCTCCTTTAATGTGTCATTCACATATTTAATCAACATTTGGGTAGATAAAAGTATCAGATTGGGGCCACACTCAATGGGGCCATCCAACAATCTAACAGACAACTAACCAACAATATCTATAATGCAATTGTTAAAGATCATTACCTTGGGCTTCAATACCCTCTCTGCACTGCCAGTGCTGTCCAAGCAGATGCCCTCATCCACACAATCATCGGTGGAGAAATCGTTGCTCATCTGGTCGCTGTGGCAACTGCCTTCATTCTCTGCTCCGCTGTCGGTGCAGCTCTCTGTCTGAGGAGACTTCTAGAGATGACAATATTTTAAAACTAATCAGAAACATAGGCTAGACACAGTGGCCAACCATAATTTATGGAATACAAAGCAGAAAGTATCTATATTGGGAAAATGTGACACACCCTCTAACATCACGTGTTCTGTTTACTTGATAACATTAACAGTAAAAAAAAGAAAAGACCTGTGTCACACTGGGTGATGCCAAAAAGTGTTAGTTCAATGGTCTTAGAGTGATCATTGGAGTGTGTGGCATATTGTTCCTTTTTCCTAGCTATTACTTATAGTAACATCAAGTAATGGATGGTCAACAGAACGAAAACCACAGTATATTCACAATTCTAAGGACCGATGAATCTAATGTTTAACACAAATAACAATGGATGCAGGTACTGTGCTTTCACCTCATCTTCCACATCAATGAATGGACTCATGTCAAGCTCCTCAGGGAAAGTCATGCGGTCGTTCAGCTTGATGCGATGCATAGTGGTGTAATCGAAATCAAAGCGTTTCAGCTGGAGTGTCAGCAGGTAGGGAAAGTGCAGAAATCTCAGACCCTGTGCAGAGAAGCATTAATTAACGGACAAGGCAGAACGATAGCAGAACTGTCTTCAATAAAGAGGACTGAGTTTTCTCACCTTCCGGGCGTCACATTTCTTTTTGCATCGTTCACAGAAGTACTGATTGGGCCCATCCAGGGTTTCTGGTTGGATAAATGCCTGCAAAGCCTCTTCCTGTGGCAGAAAAAGTTGTTGGGGGTCCATTTAGATAAAGGATAAAATACTTAACGTTCGCTGTCAACTGTATAATCTTTATACAAAGATTGGCTGAATTAAAGAAAGGCTTAAGTTAGTAAGTGTTGCTTCAGTCCTTACAGTCATTATGTTAAAATGGAATGAAATGTCAACAGAAACACACCACACTGCCGTAGACCTGGCTGGCTCCAAAGGGTCTGATCACAAGAGGGATGTCCAGGTAAGTATCAATCCTCCAGCTTTCATAGCCACACTCCAGACAGCGCACATAATCCTTCAGCTTCCCCTGGTACAGCTGGTTGATCAGGTCAGCCTGAGGATACGGAGGCATGATAGTCAGACATTCTGAGCCAACTTTTCCTTGTCACAATACAGCATTTGTTTGGACAACATTTTCTCTCACTAAACCAGCTGCCATCCGAAAAAATGGATTAAACTGATTACAAACAACTTGGCTATTCTTAGACTTTTAAACTTGTGGGGCAAGACATTCAAATTTTGGTTTAAGGTGTACAATGGGGCTACAATGAAAGATATGAAGGAGAAACTGCCCTCAAATGTATTGCATTATCCCCTTTAATGCAGTTCATAGTGTTGTGCTTCTCACAATGAATGTCTAAAACACATTCTTTCCTTTACACACACTTCATATGGTCAGTTCCAACTAGGGCTGGGCGATATGGCCTCAAATCAATATCACGATATATTGAGATACTCACCTCGATAACGATAAATGAATGATAAGTAACTGCAATTATTTTGTATTAATATATTTATGCTAAGTAATTTGATGACGTTCCCTAAATCAGTTTCCAGCGATTCAGTGCCATGTTCTGGGAGGTGAGCTAACCGTCCTCCTGCTGCTCACACTGGGTGAACCTCAGTAAAGTCACGGCTGGACCCGAGTAGAGCTTAAAATCAAGCCCGACCCGAGCCTGTGCACGTTGTGTCCGAGCCCAGCCCGACACATTGAATGTAATTATGAGCCCGAGACCGATTTAAACCCAACAACAGTTTAATACGTGGGCTGTTATAACTGACGTTGTCGACTACAATTGCAAGTTGTTTGAACTACAGAAATCTTAATGAATAATGCAACAAGTGCCGCACTTAATGCACTCGACAAAGCCGACACATGTTATTATCACGGCCCACGACTTGTTTAAAATGGGTCCACACCTCCGACTTTCCTCAAAACTTGCTCAAAGTTAATTCTATTGTTTTTATTTTTTCCTTATATCTTCATACTCCATGTTGCACTTAAGCTACACAATTAGTGATGCCGGTAACGTGTCACTCTAATCTGACCACTTTTTTCAGTAACGAGTAATCTAACACGTTAATATTTCCGAACCAGTAATCAGATTAAAGTTACTTATTCAAGTCACTGTGCGTTATATTAGTTTTGTCATTTTCCTTAGTAAAAATGTATATTTTAGCTTTCTTCTTGCGTCTCGGGGAGTGACGTCACATACGCAAGAAGTCACATTTTTCAGCATGAGGACACTCACATGTAAGACCACGCAGAGACACAAATGCAAACAACAATGGAGGGAGGAGAGAGATGCGCGTTTTCTAACTGGAAATACAGTCATTATTTGGAGTGAATAAAAAACAAAACACAAATGTTTGATCAAAGGACCGGCCCGGCCGAAGGCAGTGGCCTGTTGCAGCCTTTGAACGCAGCATCATTACGTAAACTGTCCGCGTCTCACAGCGAGAGTGGGTTCACTTGATTACTAACCTGGCATAGCTGGTGTTGCATCAGCAGGCGGAGTTTGCCATCAAATTAATGTAAAATAAGCACATACGCTGGGTAGATTAATCAAGTGGACCTAATGTTTGCGTATCAGACGCTTGAGAGCTACTGCGTTCCGCTGGATTAAATAAAAGCGGGGGGGACAAAAACTGGATTTCGGAAAGTGGGGGGGACATGTCCCCCTGTCCCTAATGGATGTTACGCCTATGACACCGAATATACCGACATGGGCAAAATGACGTCGGTTATCGTAGTAAATTTCGGTATTGGTAAATTTTCGGTTTATCGCCCAGGCCTAGTTCCAACTCAAGTTCAAGAACTTATTGTAATGAAACTTTACATGACCTAGTTCTTGTGAAGCATACTCAGACCATATATATGCATATATGCCCACATTTAGCACAGAAACATGCTAACAACATGTTACACAAACACATTATGTTAGCATTTAAGGGGATACGGACAGATTTTACACACACCATCAGTTCAGTCATAGGTAGTGCTAGTCAGACCGTGAAAACTGTTCTATATGTGCACCTGAGGCTCAACTAAACAACTGTTTTCAACGGCTATGGACCAACATGGATATATATTTGGCATATAAAAAAACTCAAGTTTGGGTCTTGAAGGAATGCGTAATCTTCATACAACCCTGGTTCCAAAAAAAGCTATGACACAGTTTTCAACAGAATGGGATGATTTGCCGATTCATTTTCTGAAATAAATTCAATTGAAAATCAGTAAATACACAAGATATTCCATGGCTGACCTCATCAACGTCACTCATCTCTGTGAGTATATTATACATATATATCAAAATCCCTGCTGTAACTGTAAACCTCCAAAATGTAAACTAACAAACAAACAGAATCCATTACAGTAGTTCTCTACGTCATTATATTATTTTTAATGGGGCTCAATCACATGCATTTATTTTGTGCTGGCCTGGAGCTCATGTGTACAGACCACATGGCTGTACATACGCACATTGGATTAAGTGTTTCCAGTTTAGAACACACTCATGAGATAAGAAACAGCTAACCCTCAGGCTTATTGACCCATTTCACTTTTCCAACAGTAGCTCCTTTGTTTCCATTGTCGAGGGGGGGGGGCTCCTTAGAATGGCTGCTGAAATCATGTTCGTCTGAAGTCTCGAGAAACATCTAGATTTCTCCTACCTGCTCGGTCTGCTTCCACTTTTGCTCCAGGGCATCAAACATGACTCTGCACAGCTCCTGGACGTCATGCTGCTGCCAAGCTAAAAATAAAAAACACACAAAAAGCGCTACTAGGTGTACAGAAATTGAGGCACATGGTTTCTACTTTCACAAACATCCAAACAAAACGAAACAAAACATGTGAGTCTAGTCACAAGAGATTACAAGAGCTCACCCTCACTGCTGTCCCAACCGAAGCTCCGCGTTACATCAGTGGTCTCTATCGCCCGTTTCTTACTGGTCTGCAGCAGAACAAACAGTCTCTGCAGCTGGAAGGGGATACTGGTGACTGGATCCTCTTCAGACTCTTCAAACTCCCAGCTGAAGTTGGAGAAAAGAACTTTAGTACTTTAAAGTGAAACATCACAAAGACTTCTAGGAGTGTAGTTCCTTACTTGTACAGTGCGTTTCTGAACTCTGGAGTCATGAACAGTGTCTGCAGAAGACTGTTCAAATAGCAGGTCATGGCCTGGTTGACCAAGCCCACATAACCTAATGCAGGGGCAAGAGACAGAGGTCAGTTGGAGTTGTATCAAAGGTATATTGTCACATGTTCACAACAGAGTCAACAGCTCACCTGTCTCAGATTTGCTGAGGATGGATGAGTAGGAGTAAGATGGACTGCTGTAGTCACCACTGCAGCCTGCAGCGCCGTCTCTGGGTAGCGGTCCAATGAAGCGCTCCTGGGAACTGTCATCCAGTCCACTGCTTTCTGCTGTTCCTGACTCATCCTGCACAAATGAACACAGAGAGGGGAATCTTTTAAACCAACATCTTTAGTTTCCAATCTCCCTGTAACCCAACCACAAAGAACTATTTAAGAAATTAGCAAGTATTTTGTTGATCTCACTGTACTCACAGATGCAATCTGGGGCTGCTCTCCATCTTTGTCTGTAAGCTGTAGGAAATTCTTCTTACCACCGGGCTCAAATCCAGAATCTAAGAGGGACATCTCACTGCTGTGGTCCAGTGGTGCCTATGGGGAGGCAAAGCAACAACAAAAATTAAATGAACAGAAACATAAAATCAACAATCCCTGGACAAATCTGAAAAAGAACAGCTTCAAAACAAGTAAGCTTCCTGCAGTCTGAACTCACAAAGAGACTTAGATTCCCACTAAACTCATTTTCAGCAAATTCTCTGTATTGAAGCATACGAGGAAAGTAGCTTGAAGCCAACATGTGAACAGAGCAACACAGACGACCAAGACTTTCTGTCTTTCTCCTCTGCGAGCTGAGGACAAGTAGGCAATGTGCTGCAGTGGAAACATACAGTAGCTTAATCCACTGACCTACTCAGTGAGATAACAACAGACACAGCACCTGGGCTTTGGCCTGGGTCAGCAGCGGGATTAGCCAGGGCTCATTTTAAAAAAAGGATGTAGTATGAACACAAACATAGACAACATACAAAAAACTCAAAGTCAACAGAGAGAGAGCACATTGAGAATGTATTCATTCTATTGTTCTCTGAGCTAAACTTCAGAGTAAACTCTCTCAGGACCGCCATTCGCACACAGCTTGATTTCTTTTGAGCAGGGAGCAATGGTATGGCAACATCCACTTCTGAACACTGATAGCATGAATAAAGAGAAAACGGTTGGCTGCCTGATTTTCAAGCATATCTCCACACTATCAGCCTCTCTGGCGTCATGATATGGCGACACTGTCCTTCCATTGTAGAAGTGGTGGGGCTGTGAGTCCTTAAGTATACTTCTAGTAAGAAAAGGATGTGTGAACGGCAACTGCAAACACAGCCATTATTATGAATCCCACTCAAGTTCACCTCAAAGTCAAATACATCAATCCAAAACGTTAACTTAAAGCTGCACTGCTTCATTTTTTGGCCTTTAACCTTCTAAAATTGGTATTGGGGACAAATAGGTCCAATATTTGTTTTTGTTGAAATAAAATCCAGCTTTTTAGATGTTAACCGTTCACTATGTTTACAAGTTGGACCAGGGGTGTCAAACTCAAATTAGCTTGGGGCCACTGCAGGTACTGTCATCAGTAGGAGGGCCATATGAGCATTCAAGTACAACAAGAAAGAGCAGCATTTCTGAAAACTTAGCTTTTCATTTCCATTCTTCACATAATAATACATGAATACAAACCGGAGTTTGTATACATTTTTATACAATTAGTTGGTCGGTGCAAATTTATTGAATCCTTGCACTGAATAAACGACTCTAATACACGTGTACTTTGTTTCTTGCCAGACATCTGGCTGCACTTCTGCTCCTATTTTCTTGCAAAAAATGCAATTAGAAGTCAACATCTGTATGCACATTAGTTTTCAACAGTGCAAATCTTTTTTTTCCTATAAGGTTGCCTCTGTAGTTGGTGTTCGCAGTGTTCCACAATGGTCAAATACAAGCATGGTGACCACTTGTACATACATCATCACGTCATAGCACGGTCATAGCACAATGGAGATCAACGCAGAGAACATGACATTACTGACTTTTTGTGGCTTATTTTGTGTCGTTTTGGTCATAGACGGCCCTGTGACATTCCTGGATTTCTTGATTATGAGAGGCAGTGTAATACACATGATTACACTTTTTTTATCATGTCCTTGTTGTGCACCCATGCTTGTGCTCATGCATGACAAACCATGCTGTGTTGTAGCAAACCTCTTCTAATCACACAAGGTCCAAGAAAATGTACCGTGCTTGAGCAAGGTACGGAGCACTCACAATAGTCAAACAAACTGTGCAGGGTGCCGATTGCCTAGTGCAAGTGCACCCTAAATACAGAGGTTTCCCTGCCAAACTAGGGCAAGTCAACTATGTTTTTTATTTGAGCAATGTGAAAAGGCTCCTATTGATTGCAAACCTAGAATTATCAACATAGAAACAAGCTAAGACCATTCCTTGTGCAATTTCACCTTAGAATCATGTTGAATCCGTCAAATGCAACTTTTACCGGGCCTCAAACTTTGGTTTGATGGAGTAATCATAATTACACTCATATCTGTGTAAATTTATGTAGAAATACTATTATCACATGTTGGAAAAAACAAAAGTGACTGTCTGGATAAATTAATCTCCTAACCATGTCTGGTGTATTCCCCCAGACGAGGTCAAAAGTGCCATTCACATATCCTGCTTTGTGGGCGACATCTTCATGGAGTTTGGGGAGGGTGGTGGAAGCAGGCAGGTTGAGGGTGAGCCTCTCATTGACCGTCTTCGCACTGGTGGTGTCCTGAATAATACACAGCACTCTTGGCTCCTCAGCTGCATTTTGGATCTGCCAATGAAGAAGAATTAGGGAAAGAAACATTAGCAGGATGTACTGGGTGCATTTCCATTCTTTTTGTGTTATGAGTTAGAGTAAAAGATTAAAACATTTCAGGCTGTGCAACATAATGCAAGTCTTTATCAGAAACACTGAAGTACACAGATGCAAAATGTCATGCCTCAGTGCCGATATGAAACTTTTACCTTACATTTCAGAAAAAATATTTCAATACTCATTTTTTGTAGTGTTGATACACCTTACTAGCTGCTTTTTTAACTCTCCTTTATAACAGCAAGTCAAAACTAGTGTAAGTGTTAAAAACGAAAACATCAAAACTGGCATAGAAGGTGTTTTCAATCAGATGTGTTAAAAAATATAATTTGAGGATCTAAGCTTTATTCCCACTAAGTATAGATATTATGAAAACGTATTCTTCAAAATATGATGTTTAAAAAAAGAAAATGGATCATTCAAATAGCTGTACCAGGAAGAGTGTCGAGTGTTGGCACAAGGGCTGACATTTTTGAAATTATATGTGGCCCTGATTGTAAACGTTATTTTTTAAAACCCATTCCTAAGTCCGCTAACACAATTTTAGCCTAGGGCTTGTTTGCCCTGCTTCAGAGCAGGGTTAGCCCAAAGTTTGCGAGGTTATTCCCTGTAGATCAACCACAAACAGGCTAATGGTGAACAAGGTAGTCACACGTCATTCCAGAATGTTAATCAGCTGCATGTCCCAACGAACATTAAGGTTGCGTCCGAAATTCCATACTATACACTACATACTCAATATGTGTACTATCATTCAACATACTTTTGAGTGAATAACAGTAGTATGCATCTGCTTAGCGTGGATATGACGCACTTCCTGCCTGTTGGATTGGAGACGCGTAACTGTGGTAACCCGTGTCAACCTCGCCTCTACCGGCAATCTGCAATAATACTCGCGTAAAACACGTTTTATTTGGCTTTTACTTAAGAATAAGGTTTCACTTATGATGACACACTGTTGTGGTTGTAATGTTAACTGAGTTAACTAAGGAGCTAACGTTAATTAAACGGCTACCGTTAGAAACTTAAATTGAAGCGTTATAATGTTAGACGTTATAACAGAGCTGCACTGGTCGCTGTCCGCCGTTGTCTGTTGTGTTGTTGTTGTCGTCACCGCTGCATTGCATTGTGGGATATTTATGCTGGCGTAGTGTCCAGTGCTTGCATACTGTAATATTTACCGGAAATAGTATGTACCTCACGTACTATTGGGTTCATACTAAGGTTTCAGACATACTAAAAAATCTCACATACTATTTAGCATACTCAATAGCATGTTAGTATGGAATTTCGGACCCAGCCTAACGCAGGGCTAGTAGAAATGCTGTGAAAGGTTATTATCCATTTCTTTATACCATGGTATTATCTTGACGAATGAACAAACAGTATTTAGTTGTGTGTGTGTGTGTGAGTACACCCATCTGAACACTCTTGTTTTCTGGTTAGTCTGGTATTTAATGAATGTACTGTACCTGTTCAAGCTGAAATGATGTGTAAACTGAAAACTAAGATCAAAACGATAGTAGCAAGAACTGGCAGAACAACTCACTCAACATGCGCTAATATACTGAGCATGCAAAGATGATGCCCAACTAGCTTCCTTAGCTTCATTTGGGTCACTACAAAATGTCTGGCATTTCAGATGACTACACCACCGCATAAACAATTGTTAAAGTTGTATTTAGAAAGGCCGTATACAGCATCATGCTGCATTATGATGGTTATACGGTGCTGCTTCATGCATCTATTTAACACCATGCTTTAGCACTTTCTCCCACACCACACACAAGGCATGGCTACCTGAGAAATCCTCTTCATCTCATCAAAAATACTCTGTCTGCAACTCCAAAACACACCCTAATAAACACACGGAGATGGTTATGGTGAGAGTAAATTAAAAGAAAACCAAACTAAATAAGGAAAATAAGTTGGAAAACATATCTTTTCAGGGTGTTTATTATCCTAAAATAAGCACCTATGAGCTCAATGTGGTTGAGCAGTAGGCCTACACTTACTAAAGTCCAGCTTTGAAATCAAACTCAAAGCTGGAAATTCAGTGATAATTACAGAATGTATTCAAGTTATTCCTGTTTTTGCAACCTCTTTGGGAGGTTTGGCAAAATGTGACTGACAGGTCTTATAAAGAAGCTGCAGCTGACAACACACAAGTGTATTATGAGATTAAAGGTTATTTTTACCGTGGATATAATCACAAGGTGCTGACATGAAGCCACAGGTACAACAAAGCACAGGCTCTATATCTTTACAGCTTTAAATTATTCTAAATAGCACAAAAATAAAGATTGGGAAACATCATTATCCTTGAACACCTATAAAATGCAACGCAATTACAACTGTACATGGCACTCATGCAGACAGTGAGAAGAGAGCAAAGGTGAAGGGTAGATCATCAATAGAAATATGTACTGCCAAATCTCTCGTGTATTTCCCTTTCAACCATGGCTCAACAAATTAAACTAGCTCCCTTAAATCACCGCCTTGTTGAGACACCATGTAGCCTGGCAGTAAAAGTAACATACCTGTATAAAAAAAAATACTGCACAGGAGGTTAACCAAAGCTGCAAACTTTAGTTTCCACTTAAAATGTCCTCAAAGTCTAACATAAAGCAGGTGGCGCTATGTGTCAGCTTCCTGCTATCAGGCTCAATAACAAAGACCCCTTAACATTGGAAGGAAAACATCGGGGAAACCCAGTGATGGCAACAAAGTCCTTAATAGTGGGGGCAAACATCCTGTGTTGACGGGCTGTTTGTTTTTGGCTTGTTATGACTTGTACAAGCACAACAGACCAAATGCAACGCCAAAGAAAAAGAAGCCCAGATGATAGTCAACTTTCTCAAGGAAGGAACTCTGTGACCCGCAAAATTTAATAATTAACCAACCATGCCATGCTAGTCTAATTCCTACTTATGGTAAATGATACGTGGTCGCACATGTATGGTGACTGGGGTTATTAACTGGGCACCTCTCCTCACAAATGCTTCATTTATTATGGCCCTTGGCATCAACCTACAGCTCAGAGTGACTTCTGGTATCCCTGTACACCAGCAACACTGCTGTCATCCACTTTCAACACCAAACACCAGCTTAAGTTACCAACACTACCCTTTAGCTCACGTCTTGTTCCACAACATTAGTTAATAATTTGTAACTTTGCCATTGATTTCAGCAATAGACCTCAAGTACTGGAAGCGATCTTTGAATAGGTGTTATATTACTAGCCTAAAAAAATTTCTACAAGCCTGAAGGATAGTCTGATGCATATCTTAATGATCAGATGATTTCATTGTTGGATCGCTGGAGAAATAAACAAGTAACCACTGCTGCACCTAGCACCACCAATACGACACAAGGAAGTTTGCAAACGTATCTACATGGTTTTGACCAATGTGTGCAGTAGTTAATTTGTGCAAAGATTTAAAGGATAGTTATCAACTGAGGTAATGTTTCCCTTCTACCCATGCTAGGTATAGAGTGGTGTAGTTTGTAGTCTTAGAACACAGTGTGTATAGATGTGAAAAAATGCATGCTAATTTCTAAGTATTTTTAAAAAAAATGGTTTTCAGTTAAAAGCCTGACATAAGGTCTGTGGTCAAGATATTTACACATTTTGTTGTAAATCAGGCATAAAATACATAATTAAATGTCCCACAATTTAATAAGTGCTTGCGTGTCTTAAAAAAACCAAAAATCTAAATGAGACTACAGAAGTTGTCAGGGACATTACATGTCATCAGAGCAAACACAAAGACTCATCTTCTCACTAGTCCGTCTTCACAGGCCAATTTTAGTTTCAAATTATTCCAGCTCTGACTTTTCAACTTGTGACTGATCAAATTATAGAAAATGTGTATGGGAATTGTGCAGTAAGACACTTAGTGGTGGTGACATTTCAGTATTGCATTAACATCAGCTTTTTACTAAAAAACATTAAAAAATAACAAACCCAACTTCATCCTCACAAGCTCATGTGATCCCTATTGTTTATAATGAAGGCTTGCCCACCAGGGTTCTATTACATCCATTAATAATCAATCGATATCTTGCTAAGCTAGAGGCTACACTGTTATTAGTAATATATTGAAACCTGTGCAGTGCTGCGCCATTTATCTCATTTTCCCAGCAGCCCTGATATGAACGAGTGACGTCCTGCGCTTCATATATGACTGCTGCTGACGTCAATGCGGCCAAGTGTTATTAAAACAATAACCACCTATATCGGGTATCCCAATAACGTGTAGCAATCGTATAGATAATTGTAAGTATAAAAAGCACATGGACGTGAGGGCAATGCCAATATTTTCCAAAGCGTGTTATAATCAGCGTTAACCTGAGTCAACACGTCAGCAAGCAAATTACCATCTGAAAAGCACGAATGGTGTTGACAGAGGATCGACCTGATTAATATACTGCTTGTGTGGAAAACATGACATCCATCGTAAATCAAAAGATTATTGTTTTAAGTTACGCATCGTACTGGACGTTGACAGTTTAGATAACCACCAAGCCAAACAAGATAAACAAGCGAAGGCTACATAACTTATCAAAACAAATCAGTTCGTCGAAGGTGCCTGAAAGGAAAGGGAAGACCTTATAAAGTCAACATTAAGGGCACCCAGACGACCAACTCTAGCAGTAACGTTGTGTTCACGCTATATACATCTGCATCTTTCATGAGTAACGTTAGCTAGGCAAATCCGCTAACATTAGCGCTAGCTCCTGGATTTGACTAGCTAACGTTATCACTAAAGCTACCAGTACCATTCAAAACAAGCTGCAAACGACAGTACGGAATCAAACTATGCATACCTATAGAACTAGCTTTAGGGGTAATTGTTGCCTCAACACTGCCAGTAGGTGAACTGAGGTGATATAGCTAATGACATTTGGTTTAGCAACTTCAATAACATCTAGGTTGTTGTCATTACCCAGACTTCAAGGGCTAACGACATTAGCTACCCACATCCTACGAGCTAGCTAATGTTTTTGGCAAGTTAGCCAACTAATGTTGACAAACGCCGTGTTCGTCTGTCGACCGCAACATTTGAAACGCATTACAGTTTGTGATGTTCAGTACGCTTATTACGAAGTCTAAATAACTAAATTATAATTACGCTAAAGCGTTAGCTACCCATATAAACTCACTATATGGGTAGCCGCTAACTGATGTTAGCTAAGACGTTAGTTAGCTAGCCGTGTCACGACAGGCCGTCCAAGTCATGTTTAGCTAACAGTTAGCAGCTGAGAGTTAGCCTCTAAATCACAAACCAAGATTACAAACTCTCAAAGTGGTGTAAAAGTTTTTGCCAATGACATTATTAATGAACATGATCTGCAAGGGTGACAGCTGACGCCCAGAGATTGGTTCTCCAACCTGGGCTGGGTCCGTGATAACCTCACCTCTTTGGGTACGAACTGGTTCTCCTCGCTAGGCACCATTTCCATTTGCGCGACAGTTTAGACAAGCATCTATCCGGACAAGGATGTCAGCGCAAAAACTTTGCAGCGGCAAACACAGACATGGCTTGTGTCCGGTTTGTTGGAAGTTTGGATGCTTGGAAAACAAAATTCAACTTGCCAAAAACTTGTAGGCTTGTATCGAAGTGATCGCAACACTTTCGGTTACACTACCCAAGCACAAAGTGTCCTGCAATAACTGGAGAAAGATGGCCGGTGTTTTACTCCGCGAGACTTCACTCAACAGCTCTGGCGTCACATTCCATCCAGACAAACGTGCGTGATGTGTGTGTGCGGGCAGGATGACGTCGGCGTGTGTCTGCGTTTTTAAACGGACAGTTGATGACAGAAAGACACAAAAACACGACTCCGATCGTTCAGCTCGTGTGAGAGAAACTGGAGCGGACCAAAGGCAAACACGTATGATAATAAGTGGAAGACCAGAGAGAAGAAAATCATTCTTGTGATCCATTTTCTAAGTCCGATTGAATTTGTTTTCACTCCTGCGTCTGTTTACACAGATGATTTTTATTTAAAAAAATAACAATTTTAACAGATAATCTTTCAAAGTTCCTTTTTTTTTTCACTTTCCATACTTGGATTTCAAGTTCCCCTAATTAACTGCCTGTGTATAAAATGCCACTCTGCCCACTGTGCTCAGGTTATAACAAATAAGAATAATGAATCCAACATAGGCATATTTAAAGAGCATTTTTAAAAAGGCATTAACAGCAATTCAAATCATAATATTCTTTTCATTATCTGGCGGGCCAACTTCGGCCTGCTGGCCCCACTTCAAGCAGCCCTGGATCAGATGGAGAAGGTTCCATCTTGCCTACAAAGAGACCTGCAGTAGGGATGAAAGAACACTTGTGTGAACTGCAGAACAATGCTAAACAATGCATAGAAACGTAGACCCAAGACTGGCAACCAGTTTTTGTGGTAAAGCGTCAATTGTGGCTACATGACAGATGTTAACTTATTTGATATTTATTTGTATTTTTTGGGGCACTTCAGTTCTGTATTTACAGATAGAAGAGATAACAGGATATGAGGGAGACTGAGACTCAACAAAGGTCCCCAGCCAAACTCTATCAGGAGGATGTTATGGTTCATGGTTTGTACCTTAACCCAGATGTTACAGGGAGGTCCCTGTTTAGACTGTAAGGTGAGTAACACTGTACAGTAATGTGTTTACATCACTGGATATTTGTTCACTTCATACTGCAGGGTAGCAGCACGTGTTCAGAGCAAACAGTTACAAAATGCATATTTCACATTGTCACCTCACACTAAGAAGGGTCAGGGTTTGATAACAGTCTCTCTCTGCAGGTTTGCATGTTCCTTGTCTTTGTTCAAGTTTAAGTTCGGTTATCCGGGTTCCACATTCCAAAGACAAGTCAGGAGAACTGACTGAACTCTGAATCTGAGAGCTGAAAGATCTCATAAAAAGTCTGTTTGTGAGTGTTAAGACATGAATGTAATTTTGGTTGTTCATTAGTTCACTGTTATTTAAAAACATATCAAACTCACCAGTGAGTAACTTCTTGTGATAGAATAATAAAACAAGTATGGTATGAGGGATTTCCTCAGCATTAGCAGTCACCAAACAAGTGGATATCAATGCAGGCAAATGGAGGGTTATAAGTAGGAGGTATAGACAGCAGGCAATCTGAGGAGGGATGAGGGGGGACGCCATCTCCCTTGTTAACAAAACTACCAAAAAGCATCCCCCTTGTTAACACTGGGGTCAAGCCAGCTGTTGTTCGCATTTACTTGGTCAAATCAACCACACCTTTTCCTTCAGTGCAAAAATGCACTAACGTTTATGGTAATTGTAATGAAACCACTCTGAAGAGCTGCTAGTAGAGACTGTGGGGCAGACTGCGGTCTCACAATCAGACCCATGCCATTTACAATACTTTTACAGTCATTATTCCCGGTAATAAGCTGAAGGTATCAAGAAGGTATCGTTCCAGATTTCAAAGTAAAGGACGATGTGAGAAAAAAAAACCCAAAAGAAACAATGTTCCAATAAGTAGTCCAAGATATATACTGCTGAACTTAGTACTTCTTAGACTACTTGCATGCATTATAAGAAGTACTTTTACTGTGTACTTTTCGAGCAACACTTTATCAAAATCCAGACCAGTCATGTGAGTTCACATTTAATTTCATTTATTTTATGGTAAAAGTACAGAACAGAAATCAATAACACTTGAGCTGAGTTGTCCAGATTACCTGAATTCACCCGATTACAATATTAAAGTAATCTAACATGATTACATTCCATAATAACAAATAAAGACCAAAGAAATGAAATATCAAAGTGATGTTTTTTTATACTTATTAAAAGTTGTTTATGTGTGTTGGTTCTATTAATATTAAGTTATTTTTATTTAGCTATCTATTGACAAGACAGAATAAGAAAATACAGGAAAGAGAACCCAGTCAATTGTTCCCACGACAGGACTCGAAAGTGTCAGTCAGTCGCTGTTCATTAATACAGTAGGATCAGTAAATGATTCTAGAGGATAGTCGAGTCTCGTTCACAGGTCGCTGAATACCGACAGTTTGGGTTGGCAGAAGCCACTACAGTGTCACTGTTGGGATGCTAGTCTCTCTCCCTCGTTCTCTGTTTGTCTTTTTAAAAAACTAATTAAAAAGGTTGCAAACAAGCGATGCACAAGTAACTTCAATGGGAAATAAAAGAAGGAAGTAAAAGTAGTATTTTAAATGGGTTTTACTAAGTGCTATATTGTAGGCAACTGGCCTTGTTTCAGTTCAACATGTTAAATGGGTTTTGTTTATTAAGAGGAAATATAAACGCAGTATGTCTGTTTAGAACACCTTTTTTATCTCATTTATAATATAAATGATATAATTACATTTTATTTAACATGTATATCTACACTCTTCAGCCACAATATTACAAGTGAAGTGAGCATTGATCATCGTGTTGGCTTGAGATCTGGGGGAATCTGGAGGCCAGGTTGACACCTTGAGCTCTTTCCCACGTTCCTCGAGTCGTTCCTGGGCAGTTTTTGCAGTGTTGCAGTTGCATTGTCCTGCTGGGGGAGCACTGCCATCAAGGAGTGTTGCTGCCATGAGGGCGTGTACTTGGTCTGCAACTGTGTTTGGCTGACTGGTGTTTGTCAAAGAGACATCCACATGAATGCTAAGACTCATGGTTTCACAGCCAAACAAAATGATGAATGTTATTTATTTCACCTGTCACTGTTTCTAACGTTGTTGCTCTCAGTGTATACACGTGTTAAATGCTTTTTACAGATATACACAAATTCTCCACAAATAAACACAACACTTCCACAAATACACTCAAAATCTCCCAAAAAGACTAAAAACTTCACAATGACACACAAAATAACCATAAATACATGCAAAAACTCCACAAAACTTCACAAATTCACAAAAAACTTCCATAAATATGAACAAATCCTCCACAACGACACACAAAACCTCCACAAATAAACAAAACCTCCACAGAGACTCAAAACCTCAACAATGACACACAAAACCTCCACAAATACACACAACCTCCACAAATACACAATAACCTCCACAATGACACAAAAACCTCCACAATGACACAAAATCTCCACAAATACACAAAAACCTCCACAATGACACACAGAACCTCCACAAATACACAAAAACCTCCACAAATACACAAAAACCTCCACAATGACACACAAAACCTCCACAAATATACACAAACCTGCACATAGAGACGCAAAACTACCACTGCTCTTCTTTCTCATCTTGCAGGTGATGGACGGTCTAAAGGATGAATCACCAAGACGAACAAGATGAGCCAAACAATGGAGACGAGCCGCCACAGGAGCCTGAAGGGAAAGTGTGAGTATCTTTCACCTGTACTTTACGAGGGTGATCAAACCTGGCTGACATATCTGCAGAGTACTGATGGCAGAGGACCAGGCTGCTGACGATGGTTTCCAGAACTGAATCTTGATTTACTGTAATCAAGTTTTGTGGACTGACATGGTGTCTGGTTGGTGCTTTCTTTGCCCAGGACAGGAAGGCTCTGCAGCGGGTGATCCATCCATCTACAGAGCATCAGTGACAGTGGAGAGGTGAGGTGTCTGCACAGAGCTCAAAGAATACTGAAAAGACTAAAAGAACCAGAAGTAACCGCTGCCGAGCTTCTGTTCTTCTGGCTGTGAGACTCCTGAACATCCTCCACAATATAGACTGCTTTGGTTTCTCTCCGTCTGTGATGTAGCATTAAATGAGTCAAACTTATTTTACAAGCCTGGTGTTGTCTAATGTTTTCTATCAGATCAGTAGGAAATGTTGTGCTGCTTGCAAACAGACTCACACTCTCGGCTGTATAGACTTCAAACACAAGAGCGCCACCGACCATCAGAAGCTGTCATGTTCAATTTCAGCCTAAATGTCTGGAGGAGAGCAAGCAGTACCAGTTTTCTTAACTCGCTGTCATTCCACCATCGTTCCCAATCTACAGCAATGCATTCAGAATCTCATGTTGCTCACAATATAGCATCTTGGCAATAAGCGTTTTGGTGTTTTTAATATGAGCAGGAGGTATTTTCTTCAATGAAGCAAACTCACAAACATTCTTTCATTCATCAAGCAGACACTCCTGTCAAATATTAATTTTCCCCATCTTTGTTTTTAGTAAGTTAGTATTTTGTAGTCAATGAGTACGACTGAGGGTCAGTCTAATGTCCATGGCTGTTGGACATTTTGTCCCTCTCTCTCTCTCTCTCTCACAGACAGACCACAAGTGTCACTTAAAATAGTAATCAAGCATTTAACTAATTGTGCAATAAATGTCGGCATTAATAAATTATTTATTAGTCTAAAATAAACTAAATTACAAAGTTTTCAATATCATTATTTAGGATTTTGACACAGGATTACTCGAAAAGTACACAGTAGAAGTACTTCATATTATTCATGCAGGTTGTCTAGGAAGTACTTAGTTCAGCAGTAAATGAATCTTGTACTACATATGGAAACAATGTTTATTTATTTTATTTTTTTCGCACATCGTCTTTACTTTGAAATCCGGAAAGATACCTTCGCGATTCCTTCAGTTTATTACCAGGAATAATTGCTGTAAAAGTATTGTATGTTTCATGGGTCTGATTGTGAGACTGCAGTCTGCCCCAAATTCAGGGCGGTTTCATAAGGATTACTGTGCATTTGCGCACAGAAAAAAAAGATGCGGATGATTTGACCAAGCAAACACAAATCACGGCTGGCTTGACTGCAGCTTGTTAACCTGCCATCACTCTCCATCCCCTAGTAGCAGATAGAATGTTAAAAATCACAAGCGGCTCATGTTCATTGTGTGTCCTTCAAAGAATTTAAATGGTAAACATGTGAAAACTCTGCCTAAATAAACTCAGTCCACTGCATACAATTTAAAAGTTTATTTACTCATTATGTTAATACAGTGACAAGAGACAATTGTAGTAGGTAGAGAAGAAAGATAACTGAATAAAATGGAATTGTAGAATTAGAAATATCACAGTTATGGTTACGATGTCCTGTATCAATCTTTTGAAAGGTGTACAGGTGTGTCAGGGCAGGGCGGTGCTCCCATCGGGCCATCCTCCCTGTTAAAAATTAAAAAATCACCTGCTGGATATAGAGGCCGCGTTTTGTACCAGAATGCATATTTATATGTATCTGTTATACAAAGAAATGCATTTATGTGATAAAATCTTAAATCGGTTAATTTTAGTGATCAATCTTTCAGTAATTCACAGTTCATTTGCTATTGCATAAGGCTGTACCACTGATGTGATGTCTCAATGAGATTATCTTATTTATTAACAGTGCAGTGAAAGACCAAAGTCAGTTTGAAAAGTTATGTATTTTGATGTAGGTCTAGGTGCTATATGAATTTTGTGAAAGTAACCCAACGCTCAATCTGCACTGAAAGGCAAGGCAGCTGTTACTTAGTGATGTCACAAGCAGCCACCGCCCTTAGCCACGCCCCCCACGCAAAGCTGTAGTTGCAACAACAAAGCTGAGCTGAAAGATGGTGGGCGATGCTGGCTCAGGCCTCTGAGGGCTGACCAATCAGAGCAGAGTGGGATTTTCAGTAGGGGAGCCTTGAAGGGACAGGCATTAAAATAGAGCATTCAGACAGAGGGTGAATAGAGGTGCTGCAGCAATGGACAGTATGAGAAATATATATGCTTTTTTAAATATTAGATCATGTAAATATTTCCTATAAAGCATCTAGTATAAAGTTTAAACCTGAAAATGATCATAATATCGGACTTTTAACAATGAGGCTCCCCAGAACAACCAGCTCAAACAACTGTGCTCTACAGCAGCCAGCAGCTGAGGAGTCAACAGGGGAATCCACTGGTGTTTATAGATGATATTTAAGAAATTAGCAAATTTAATGCAACGACACGCAACGTTTTCACAAAAGTTTCCATTTTTGTAGATTTCTATGTGTCTTCATCCAGATTTTCTGACTTCTCATGTTCTTCATTCATAACCAGAGGCTTTGGGACATAAAGTGAAGAAGCCTGATCGCTGTTGTGAAAAGGAAATCACATCCGGTCACCTGCTAATCTACTGATTAAAGTTACTACAGTGTAATCAATAACTATAAAGACGCGCAAGAAATGTCATAATACAAGGCCAAAAACAAGACATGTTTCCATTTTGAATCAGCACAGAAATGACAACTGAGCTTTGAACACTTTTTAATTAGGGACCCACTCAAATGATCATCACATTCTTAACAACCATCGGTCTCCTTCAGGGAATGACATATTCGCAGATGTACTTCTTGAGGCTGCGACACACCTCGTCGTACCACTTGCCTTGTGAGACCACTGAGAGAGCAACACAGCTCTCCCTCTTCGTTCCTGTGGGCTGCTTCTTGAAGCGGTCCCAGTTGAAGAAGCTGACTGGCAGACTGTTGACATCGACATACTGGCCTTCTTTCACTATGTCTGCCACACCGATCCAGAAGTCCTTGGATCCCGGGGCACTCCTCTTTGCATAGTCTCTCAGTTCATTGTTTTCCATCAAGTCCCGGGGCGTCGCAAGGGTTCCTCCTTGTGCAATACAGTCTTCGTTCGCTTCGTGGTAATGTTTGGGCTCCTCAATGGTGAGGTAACACCTCCTGTGAGCTTTGATGCCACGGAGACAGACTGAAAAACACAAAGCACTTACTTCATGAGTGAGTTGAATTGTGAAGTAACTGCATTGTACTTTTTTTTTAATACTTATGAATCTTCCCCCCTTTTTTTCCTTAACTAAGAACACCAACATTTTTTAACTCATAGTAGAGAGGGCTCACACACTGAATAGTGACTAATAAACTGTCTAAGTAAGGAAAACGCAGTGTAATAACAATAAAAACAGTAAATATTCATAATATTTTCATATGGTCAACTGGTGTTAGAAAGATTACAGAAAGAAAAACAGCAACTAAATGGAAACAACAGAAAACTATTTTTGAAGAATAGTTATAACATAACCTATAAATGATTTATGTGTTATGTAGATTCTTCTCCTTGCACAGTTTAACCTTCAACTTTACAATTTAACAGGTCCTTTGAGTACTGCTGCCCTCTGCTGGTGACTCAGAACACTAAGCAATTCAAAATCTAGTTTCTCAAGTCACCAATTACATCCACACACACACGCACTGCATGGCAGCTCAGTGGCCTTAATTAACAAGTAACAGCCAGGGAGGGCACGTTACTTGGCATGTTGTGTACACACATTTTTCCATCTAATTCTTTTACTGCAGTTCAATTTCAGCGGTCACATTTAATGCACTTTTTGTCCATCATGTTGAGTCAGTGATAAAAAAAAAAAAAAGTGTGATTAATAAACAAGGAAAGAAAAAAACATGTTGTTTATGTTTAACACTTGAATAACAAACGTGAAAAAAAATGTAATGTTTATGTAGAAGTTCCCCTCAACTCTACGTGTAATTGAATAAACGCATTTGAATGAATCACTATGCTATTCAACTGATTTAATTTTACACAGACTCAACATGACAGAAAAACTTTGCATCAATGTGACACTGTATTGGACTGTAAAATCTACATGTGATTAAAATACTTAGAGATACACGATGTAGTTTGGGGAAATACATTTAAACTCAGGTAACATTTACAGAATCAATAAGGTAATAATACTTGTAATGTGTAATATTTGATGTATTTTTGTACCAAAAAGTAAGCAAGTGTAGATTACTTTATTCAGTCATGACAATCAAAAGATGCAGTTTTCTCTTCTGATGAAACTGTCTTCCCCAAAACTACATAGTCCTCCTTTAAAATCAATGTTTTTAGGCAAAAAATCATAATCATATTATCAACCAACCATTATCCTGTGATTTTGACTTATTTCTCTTAAACAAACATATTCAAGACTGCATAGATCTCCTGTAATCTCTTCCCTGTCCAACCTCTCTTCACTGACTCAGGGCAGTACCTGTCTGCAGCGCCTGCATCTCTTTGAGTGAATTCACCTCCTGCCACAACCTATCCAGCTGGGACTTCACATCATCTTCCCCCGCAGCTGCATCTCGACGAAGAGGCGAGAAAAAACACAGGACAAATGACCATCAGTGGGAGTCACGTTATTTTTACGATGTGTGTGCCATGTGTGCGTGGTTACCTCCGGCCTGCCGAGGTGTCACGGCCTTCCTGGTGCGGGATGGACGGCTGGAGCTGAAGTGGAGCAGGGAGAAGCAGAGGACGAGGAAGACAGGGAGGGCCAGACGTGCCATGTCTGAGTCCAGTGGATCCTACAGGACGGGACACAGTGGCACACCTTGTACTGCTGTGAGAGGAACCGAAAAACTCTGCAGGCGGCTCAATATATACTGGCCCTCTATGCGCCTCTCTGGGTGCGCTCCCTACATTGGCTCCAACTCTGTTTGTGTTTGTCCAAACATCAGGAGGAGGTGAGAGAGGTATAAGGGTGGAGTGGCAAATAATGACTTCCTTGTGTCTGGCTTTTTGATAAATATTTACTCGGGACAAGGTGCGCTGAGCAGCATTCCCTTTCATTTCACTAACAAAGTGGAAATTCATTGACTGCTCCGCTATTACAGAGTGTTCTTCATCCTATCCAACGTTCAGTGTAAGTCTTTGGACTAGTGAAAAGTGATGTTACGCCTCACTGTCATCCCAGGAAAAAGTGCTGGGCTGTCAAACGGTCCCACCAAACTGTGAAAATATACCATTTATGTACTCTAAGTGGTGGTATCAATCTACACTTAGAAGGCTTAAATGTACAGTTTCCAGTGTAAGAAAACAGGTAACTGAGTAAATGTTGTTGCCACTGATTGACTCTTGATATCTTTCCAATGTTTCAATGACCACTTGTATAATCTTTAAAAAATAAAGCCCCTGTGAGAGCAGAGGAAGTCCAGCTCCCAGCTGAGGTCCAGGCCGAGTTATTTTTAGAGTGAGATGTTGTATATAGATGGGAGGGGAGAGCTAAATAAGAAAACCTTCAGGGCATATGGGCTCAATATAGCACCACGTCTCTCAAAACCAGCTCACGCATGTTTTTCCCATTTTTACGGTCTTCAGCTGCACATTTACAAAAACACACCCACCCTATAGAGGACGAGATTCTGATATATGTTGTTTTCCAGCAAGTTATACAATCTGTCTTGAAATAAAAATACAAGAAAATAAATGTATGTTTTTTTGTTTTGTTTACCACACACTAAGGTGTGTCGAAAGTATCGATACTGTAATACTGTTTCAATACCACATGTTTAAAATGATACAATATCCGCATTTGATAGAATTTAAAGTATCAAATCTATAAAAACAAAAAACTGATCTACAATCAGATTTTCAACCTAAGGCTGCACAGATATGAACTTTATTAGACTACTAATGTGTTGGTTTAGTCACTTTTCCTGTACCAGCACTGTGTACAGGTTTTTAATTCAAATTTTTAAAAAAAGTCATCCAATATTTTTGCTTACGATTCCCCTTCCTGCCTTTTTGCAGTGGTATCAAAAGAGGTATTGAGTATTGAGTTTTTTGTATCAAAGTTTTGTGACGCCCTTACAGACAGTACGTTGTACGTTGTCTATTTAGTTTAGACTCCTTGCACAGTATGGAGTCCAAGTTCTGTTTAGTCAGCCTGCAAATACAAAAATCTGTTGCATTTGCAAGAACTTCTGTTCCAAACAGCTAGCACTTCTCTCTTTCCATCCTGAAGCAGACGTAACACCCAAACTAATCCTGAGTTGAGGATGAGACGGACAATGAGGGTCAGGTGTTCTGGTTTAATTAGTGATTAAGACACCACACACATACACACACTGTACTACCTTTATAATTTGTTGCCATCTGTTGCCAAACTGAGGGATGTGCAGTACACTTGTACAATGTAATGTACACACACAAAGAAGTCTTTGTTTTTGTTTGATTGTTTTTACATAAGTAGGCCTATCTATAGAACATGTATATCAAAAGAGAAGAGACACGTTTTGAATTTGGAAAGAACTGACTTCAGGGAGGCCGCAAATCTCATGTGGGTCAGAAAAAGAAAAAGAAAAACACACAGTCACTGGATATGTTGCAGATAAATTTATTCAAGTAAACAGAGTTGTACTCAAAGAAAGTACATAACAAGCAAGAGAATGTGACAAAAATATCACCGCAGGTAAACCATAGTTTATAAGGATTCTTGTAAGCACACTACAATGCTAGATCATGTGCCAAACACTTCTTTAGACATGTTTTTTCTTTTTTTTTTTTTTTTACAAGGCAATGTGAATGCACACTCATAAAGATCCTCTCTCTCACACACACAAACACATACTTACACATAATCCGACCCGAAATTGAAGGCATCAAAATTGAGATGTATTTCCAAAGTGTCTACGCGTCACTATACTTATTTCCAAACCTACAAATCAATTTCTAAATCACTATAGTACACCCAATAAGTGTTTACTCCTGTTAATTTGTCTCTTACTATGCTGTTCCATTTATTCTGTCCTAAAATGCCATTTTTTAATTAAATATTGGCTTTTATTAGAGTTGAGAAAATACCTTTTTGACGATACTCTGGTATTTCACTTTGATATTCCAAGGTAATAAATAAGTCAAATGACTAGCTGATATAAAGAAAACCGAATAAGCACAGCAGAAGAAATGGTTTAACGCTGTTACCTTCACAAATAATTACAGATCAGCCGTCTGTAGCCATTTGTTCCTGGCCAGCTGTTCTCCTCTCGTGCTTCTTTAACAACTCGCAGATGTGGAGTAAAGCAGAGGGCATCATACTTAAAAATAAAATAACACACACCACCCTGCCTTTGTACACCAGCTCATTGCAAAAATAATTTATGTTCTTCATGTTCTTATGGCACTTTTGTTGTGAGGCACCAGCATTAAACAACTTTGGTCAGACAGGCAAAGCAGAGACTTCGCAACCCTCGAACTGCAGTCTGACTGATGACTTCACGATCCTTTGCCAATAAAATCCAGAATTTTGTATTTACATATTTTTCTGCAAGATTTTGAGACAGATATGTACTCGAAACTCGGAATGTGTTCTGTTCTATGCCAAATGACCTGCCGAATAAATGTGACGCAGTCTAGTGCCGCACATTATGTACTGTGCTTTATTAAAAGTTATAAATACACAGTTTAGTGGGTAAATGTGTCAGATTTACCTTCCTACAGATTACATGATCAGGCGAGGAAGAATCTGCAAAAGTTTAGGCATCCATTTTTGTATTCCAGTTAAATATATAAAGCGTTTCTGTGGGTCATATCAATGCAAACTTCACTCGAGAAAGGCGGTTCAAGCCTCAAACACTTGTTTGTAGCTCAAAGGCACTGGTGATCCCATAATATTACATAGTTGGCAAACAGAATAAAATATCATGCATCTATCTATACACAAAACCTTTGCTCTACTGCTCTACTTTTCCATTGCTCTCATATTACAACGGTCATCACTGAGGACAGACATGATGTGACACCTATGAGCTGAATCTGTTTTTGAAGCATGCTAATCTTGAAGTGATGACGGTGAGTCAGCAGGCTAAAATGCTTGTTTTGTCTGTTACTAATTCAATAAACTGCTGGCAGATGCAATCATCTGTAAATTGGACACATACCTATTCACATCATCAGCTAGCGTCACATCCATATCATAGTAATACTATTTCGAGAATTCCACTTGTTGCCCTCGGTGAGAAAAATGTCATTACCCCAAAAAATCAGCTTGACCGATCAACTGACAAACGACAGGGTACAAGAGGCACGAACATATTCTGTACAAACACACATTCATGCATTCATGCACACGGCACATGCATACACACACAGGCACATACTGCACAACACTATGTGTGTGTGTCGTAGTATTCCTCTGTGGGGGGTGTGTGCAGCCTCTCCAGTCTCTAGGTGTGTTGGGGTTCGCTGGGTTTAATGGATGAAAGGCATTCGCTCCTTGCTGTCGTTGTCTCCCTCTGGCTCCTCTTCCTCCTCTCCCGCTTCACTGGTTTCTGTGCTGTCGCTGGCCATCTAGTGGTGATAAAATATTTTGCAGCTGTCATTATCTGTATGCTGATACTACTGGCAGCCCTGTCTGTTGCTTTCTGATGACTTAATTCCTGTCATTTACTAAGAACACACGAAAGAATGTTTCTGTTACCAGAGGAGTGGGAGTCTTCTCAACATCCAGAATGAGTTTTCCTATGTTGCCTCTGTCGTGAATTCTCTGCATGGCCTCTTTTACCTGAGAATAAAACACAACAATCAACAAGCTCAGCTGTTGGGAAACAACGTGACAGCAGCTGCTAAAGATTGTAATATCAACCAATGAAATCTCATGAAATGATGGCTCATGTTTTTAACATCTAAACATGGCACAGCTGTTGTAATTACTGAAGGAGCATGAGTGGAACCCTGACAAGAACTTGGGTTTATACACACAAATAGATTTAGATATAGAAAACAGAAACAGTTTGAGGCTTGTGCTGCAGCCAGACTGTTTTATAGAAAAAGTGCCAAGTTACATTTCCCTTATTATCCTTATTTTAATTATAACAGAGAGAACAGTTTTGAGTTATAATTCAATATTTTCACAACATTTCACCATTGCTCATATTTTTTGGCCCCTTGTCATCATGTTGTCTGCAGGACAATACCAAAAGTTGAAAACTGTCACATTTTTTGAGAGCACCACCATTGTTCATGTAATTCTAGCATTACTGCAACATTTTTTGTGAACGTCGATCAACACACCTCGCAGGTCAAAGCTATAAACAATGAAACTTCAATGCTACTAATTAAAGCTTGTCTGACTCAACTGTATAGAGAAAAATTCACACGTCACAAAAGATTTGCTCAGGATGCTGTAACTTGCTTTCTCATTACAGTCCGCACAAAGACACAACTGAATGTGCCTCTTTGTCTGGAGGCCATTGTGTCACGAGCATTCATTTGCTAAAAGAAACGTCGCAAATCATGCCAAGAGCAAAAATGGGTCACAAACTTGCTCGGCACTGCTGCTAGGTAAAGTTTGCGGGGGGGGGGGGGGGGACAAGGGGAGTTAATCCACTTGGATCGTAGGTGTAACTGGACTTTCCTGGTACTTTCAAGCGACCACTGTAAGATTCTGTAAGAGGATTCACTTGTTTTGTGTCCAAAATAGCATTTACCTTTACATTCACTCTTTTCCGAAGTAAAGGTTTGGTGGTCAAATCACCTCCCGTTGGTCTTTTGAAAAAAGCTTGCATGGTCAACATAAAAAAACAGCGCCCTATGAATTCCCCCTCCGGGCATACCAAGAGTTGAGGCAGACTGTGCCCCTGACACTACATCCCACACCATCCTCTCCTCTAATGAGATTCTTCACGGGCACTAGTTTCAGTGAAAGGCCTGAGCAATCTGCCAGAGTTTAATGACAACAATACATGGGGAGTTTCCCATGAGAAATGAAATTTCAGCAATCATTTCATCACATACTCTCCCCCAACGGTAGACGAACCGAGTTCAGATTGACTTGTAATCAGCTACTGGTGATGTATAACCTGCACTGCCTCGCCTTTTATCGGTATTCCAGGAGCTTTTTTGGCAGTGATGTAAATTCCAAACATTTTACTTGTGAAGACAGAGGACGTGTTGGATGCATTCTGATATTGCTGATTGGAGGGATAAGGCAAATCACTCTCAGGTTAAACTTTAAGCCGAGGAAAAGGCTTTTACTTAAGTTATAATGATACCATTTTACCAGGGATGCATAATTAATTAATCGAAATAGTGAAATTGCACTATATAGGTAGACACATAGGTGCAATGTGTGACGAAACTGCAGTACAAACAAGTACTGTAGTGTAATGTAACGTTTGGCACAGACCCCAACAAATGCCAAATCATCATGATCATTTTTTCACTGAAAATGAAAACTGTGAAGCAAAAACGATCATTCGTAATATCTGTCAAAACAATCGCAATATTATCATCTTTTATTGTGCAGCCCTAGAACAGAAAGTGTTCTCACTTATTCAAGCTAACAGACCCTTTTTTCATGGCTGACATTTCACTTGTCAAAGCAGGAAAGGCGCAGGTGTGACCAGTAATGTTAACGATAGCTCAATTCTATTAAGTGGCCCGGTGAACCATGTAAGTGAGTGAGCATACACAACACCAGAGCCCTGGGACAAGTCTAAATGGATTGCAGCCGATATTAATGTTATAAATTCTACCTGTGCTTTCATAAGTCAGACAGCATCTGCTGTGAGAAGGATCGATTAAACTTCTGCTGAGGCTGAAGTCAGGTGAAGCAATGCCAGAATTACATGTTGCCAATCTCCATAATAAAAGCTGTAGCCCCACATTTTTCCTGTCAGCGCAACAGGCGGTTCGCATCAGTTTGTCTCATGTGCCGGCAGACAACATTCTTTACGTTCAATTTTCTGCTTGACGTGTTGCAAGCGCCCTTGAACTATCAGTAAACTAAGCTAATCATAATTTTGAAAAAATTTGGAGGAGGACATTAGTGGGCATAGTGATTGGAGAATCACCCTGCAGAAGGACAAGCAGCTTTTGGAAGTATTTTGGGTTCTACCGTAGATGTCAGAAATACTCATGAAGATTAGGCTGTGACTTTTGTGAATGTTAGCTTGCCGTCTTTATAAGAAGCAGCAGCTTAAGTTCCTCTTCCGCAATAAACTGAGGACTCATCTGTTAGCCTGTCCATAAGGCATCGTAGACACCAGGAACAATTGGAGCAATATCAACTGTACAACCTGCTGCCTACTCAAACGAACAGTACGACACCACAAAGGAAAGTATGAAGACTATACTGAAGGGTAAGACCATTTGGCCAGCACATATGGACAGCGGTCGCACATGCACTAGCACAGAACAGGGATTACAACAATACTTTTTGTCCCCCCCCCCCCCCATTTTCAGATGTTACTGTGATAAAGTGGTAACATCTAAGATAGGTAACACAGTCATAGTGCTTTGGCAAGTAGTCTTAATGTTATGGCGTCAAACATGCACCTACTTTTACTTGTGTTACAATCACAGCAATGTGTGTCGCCTTCAAACCAATTTGAAAAAATGATGTGTATGTTCAAATTCTTTTGAACTTTAAAAGTTTTGAAAAAGAGAGAGCCCTCGCCCACACAGTCCAGCCCTAAGAGTGGTCTGTCAGTCTACAGTGGTCTGTCTCATTAGCCTTGACCTCAGAGATACCCCAACTAATGAGACGCTCTCAGGCAGACCACATCTAGGGATGTGTTCGAACGTCTCATGTCATCCAATAGAGGCAAGCTTTGCAGTTATGGAGCTTCAAACGCTTTTTAGTAGTTCACAGTGTAGAGTTTAAATCAACAGAGACGACAGAGTAGAGATGGACCTCGCACCAACAAGAAAAAATATGACTCAATTTTACATTCAATATACTCTAAACAATGATTGATAAGCTGGTCCAAAGCCGGTAACGTACAAATTATTAGATGAAGTTCTACTTAACAAACATTCACCAGAAATGGAGAAACCACAGGTAAAGGGACACCTGAAGAGTTTGTAGGGATCGGGAGTGAAGTGATCAACGTGTGGGGTTTGTGTGAGTGTGATAGTAACTGTGGAAGAGGCAGAAGCAACCTACCCACCATCTGTGGAAGTCTGTCCAAGAACAGCTGACAATGTCCCACAGAAAGCAGCAGAGACAAACAACGGCTGATATGCTGTCCAAGACGATTGTAGAAAAATCACCCTTTGATCACCCCAGGTTCTTACCTCCTCCAGCGCCCACAGGGAGTCAACGACCGGCTTGACTTTCTTTTGGTCGTAGAGACACAAGAGTTTGTCCATCACTGATTTCACGAGACTACATTTGCCGTGCTTGAAGAGGAGGTTGAGGAGAGAGAATCCAGCTATAACTTTGTTCTCCTCGTAGAGTTTAATAGGATTCACCTTCTCCACCTGCCACCACTGGAGGGAAAAAAACAGAGAAGCACGTCAATCGCGGGTGAGTCATTTTTGTTTGTGCGAGTGTATGTTTCATTTGCTATGAAATGTTCATTGGATAGTAACAGACTGCATCTCTGACTCACGGATTTTGCAAAGCTGAAGAAACTCTTTGTTTCCCCAGTTACCATGTTTGACGCGCCTGAAAAAACACAAAGAAAAGGATTTCTGTATGCTGGACAGAAGTGACTGGTCATTAATAAGCAGCCACGAAGCATGAAAGGTGAAGTGGGGGAGAAAGAGTTGGCACCTTTAGACCCTTAGATCGGTGCAAGCATGCCTTTGCACAAATTCAGTGTAACCAAAACTAATTAATTAATCTACCGCTAATGCCGTTACTGTATTCATAAGGCCTGACAGGAACTAAAGTAATTAACAGAGATCAGATTAAAATGGTAGCTGTGAAGGAGTGTGGAGTATGTTAAATTAGAGTGAGCCTCACCATTTCCTCACTCGTCTTTAAAGGAAGGGTTTGATATCTCAGTTGCTATTTTTGCCCGGAGTAAGCTTAGGTTAACGATAAAGACTTGGTGCCAGGCCTCCAGAAACTGAAGCAGAGGTTAAAGCCAACTTGACAAAAGTCCAAAAAGTGAAGTGACATAAGCTTACATTCTCAAAGAAGCGTATGTAAAACCATGGATACGTTTTTGGCGTGTCACAACCACCTTTAAATGGCTTGTTTTACAATCAAAAATGGAAAAAAAAATATATCAGACAATAAGTGCCTCCATAGATCACAAATTACCACATTGGTCTCACAAAAACATAAATTCTTTGATTTACAAAAGAAAATGTGCCAGACTATTTCCTTGCCCAGGAGCAGTTACTTTCCCAGGCCTGTTTCCATATTTCCATTCATTATGTTATGTTATCTGTATCTTGGCTCAAGTTTTATATATAATGGTTAGTATGTCAGTATATATTCTCACCGTAGAGGATGTAAGTTCCTAAAGGCTTCAGCAGAGTCAGGCCTTTCCCTGTGTTCTCTCCACACAGACAGTCCAACACGATGTCCACTCCGTCTGGAGAAATCCTAAAACATCAAGAGCAAAGTAAAGTTCACTGAATAAAAGGATTCATAATGTGAATGTCATGAGTGACTACAAATATGCTTAAAGCCTAAACATTAGTGCTGCAACTAACAGTTATTTGCAGATTTCTTTTCTGTTGATAATTTAGTCCATCAAATATCAAAAAAATGTAATCTGTCCTACATAGTTTAACGGAGCCTCAGTTGAAATCTTCATATGTTTTCTTTTGTCTTACCAACAGTCCAACACACACATAGATATTCAGTTTGCAATAATATGAAGCCCCAAGCAGAGAACCGTTAAAGCTTTTGCTTTTTAAATGTATCAAGTGGCCAATTGATAATCATTGCTTTGAACTGAAACAAACAATCAGTTACAAGCACCAGAAAAGGCATTAGCATAGTTTTTGAGAATCCAAAGCTTTTCTTTTTCTTTATTTCTTTTTCAATATATATTTTTATAAGGCCTGGAGGTCTTATAGACTGTTTGTTGGACAAAACAAGTGATTTGATGAGAAAACATTGTGCTTTGCTTAGGAAACGGTGATTGTTCTTTAATGGCAAAACAGTGACTCCTGAAAATAATCAGCAGATCAATCAATAAAGAAAATTAGTTGCAGCCCCAAAATAGCTGCAGAATCAATTTTATGTCCATCCACCGATCAGTTAATGGCCTGTTCTACTGAACATGTCGAGATAATCTACAGACGTTTTTTTGTTGAGATAAAGGTAAATCAGAGGCTAACTTCATCCATTGATAAGGCTGTCTTACCTTGTTTATGACTGTGAGCACTAAATGTATAAAAAAAAAAAACATTAAAAAATGCAAAACATATGCACATATTTATGAGTCAGTCTATGATTCAAACTCTGGAGCAGCTTCAGGTTTTGTGTAATCATAGATTCATAAGACTTCAGCCACAATTCTCAGGAGCATTTCTCCCGAGAAAAAGTTGCAGTGTACAGCCCACATGTCTGCCCACTGCTTTCTTATAAAGAACTTATTGATGTTTTGCAATGCCCACATTAACTCCTCATCAGAAACATCCTTTAAACATCCTCCTTATGTTGTGATTCGCACAGAGAATCAGCCGGACACAACAACAAAAAATGTTTGCCTTGAAGGGACTCATTAAAGGCATGGATATAAAAGAATGAAAGGCATGCTTTTATCAAGGCAGCCATAATTCCTCACTTTCTGCCTTTCTGCCCTGGACACCTGCTTGGCTAAACTGCTTGGTGGTCTTGTGATTCCCATGGTTTTTTTGCCTTTTGTAATAAGACTAATTTAATTGTACTTTGCTCTTGATCCTGAGAAGAATGTGTGGGCCAGAGAGATGAAAGGCATATTAATCCACAACCACTTGATATGTAGGCAGAGAGCATGAAAGAGTAAGTGCTTTTAAGAAAGTGCATGTATCATAATCTAAAAAAATATATAAAAATACATGTAGGGCGCATGTATCCTTTGTTACATCACTCCACAAGCTCTCTGAAGCAGAGGAGGCAGGATGGTGCTGAGCTTCACAACATCTTCACAACGCAGATTAAAACTTCACAGCGTAATTGCAGCAAATTTGCCTCACATTACAGAAGATCTCGGGCAATGTGCGCTATAAGGTGCTTTCTTTGTCGTGCACACCGGCTAACAGTGTGCTGCGCTGCGATCGGAATGCTTAGGGTATCAATGCTCAGCCTTAATTGGCTCAGTTGTTCCACATTGCCAGCGCGGACCTCCGCCCCACACAATGCTGCTGCTCTCTGAGATGAGCTGTGCGTTGCCATGGGGACCATTGCCACACAAGACCAAATAAGGCAACAGGTAACATCTGCATCCTCGCACAGTGAGGTCCACGTTGTCACATTAATCCACATGTGTAACATGCAGGCTGCACGACGATGCCTCGTGTGTTTTATCCTAGATGTTTTGTCGATCACATGTAATGCACTTGATTTGTTGAAATGGTGCTACATGAATAAAGTTTGATTGATCTCACTGATTGATGTCATTTTTAACATTATAAAATTAGTATTGCACATGAGGAAATAAATGCAAGCTCCTCAAGCTCAAACAACCATGACACAAATGAACCCACTGGGCTTACTTTTTGATTTCTTGCATATAATCAGCGTTTCGGTCGAAGAGGTGAGTCACCGAGTCTCTGATGGCTGCGTGTTTGAAACATGAGGCGATCCCAAACACTGTGACATTAGGAACAGTGGAGCACAGTTGAGCCACAGCTTGACCCTGAAAATAACAAAACAATTAGCAACAATGTGTCTATGCCTGAGAACACAACATACAGGCAACAAGACATTTGTATTGAATAGAATCCTTTAAGTGAGTGACTTCAGTTATAAGCATTTCTTTCAGTCATTCCCAAACTCAAAATTACTCAAAAGGATGGTCAAGACATTTTAGATATACATAATTCAAACTCATGGTTCATGATTTCATTTGGCACTGTGGCATAAACAACAGTGACTTCTTCCATTTGTGGCTATGAAGCCATCAGTTACGAGGAAATTCGGATGAAATGGAGGAACTTGTTTGGTGGCTGTGCAACAAGCAGAGGACAAACACTTACCACACCACCTCCCGCTGAGTGAACCAACACTGACATCCCCTCTCGCAGGTTGGCGACCTCAAACAGCATCATATAGGCGGCCACAAAGTTCAGGGAGAACGCAGCAGCCTCGACAAACGTCATCTCGTCCGGCATCTTGTAGACAAAATCCACCGGTGTGCAAACAACTTCGGCCCAGGCATTGTAATTCACAAAAGCCATAACTCTGTCTCCTATCTGAGAGACACACATGTTTGAGTAGCTGGATAACGAGCAGAGGGGAAGTTATTAGCAGATTATTGATTGCCTGAAATGGATATCTCGTTAATAGACTCACAGCATCTTTGTTTTGCAGATTCGGTTGCTCAGAAACTGACACCTCATTTCACTTACCTCGAATCCTGTTGTGTTTTCAGCCACCGACTCTACTATACCAGAGCATTCAAAGCCAGGGACGAGAGGAGGTTTTGGCGGATTATCAATATTCCCCTGACGTACCATCAGGTCCAAAAAATTCAAGCCACTGCAACAGAAAAAAATATAAACAGTTGCCACCTTCAGTGTTTGTTGATGTGAGATCCCGTTGATACATGATTTTGAGAAGAAACATATGAACCGTCTAAGCAATATAAATATTTAGTATGAGATGTTGAGAGATATACAAATCACCCTGTGCTATTTCTTCATCATAATCAGCAGTGAGTCACCGGCTATTGCCCTGAAAATACAAGGCCAGATTCAACAGGCTTGAATTATGTTTTTCTAACTGAGAGTTTGCAAACACCAGGCACTGGTTTCAGCTGTCATCTTCTGCATTAATGACTCAGTTTATACCTCCTGATTGACTGAAAATAAGTGGATCTGTCTGAGAAAAACGCTGGCTTGTCTGACAACAGTTGCTCCAGGCAGCCTTGCACTAAAAAAAAGGACCTGTGGCTTCATCACTGCGAATTTTTTTTTTCCCAATCAGATGTGAGGTCCAGCGTTTCATACTTGTCAGAAACACTGTGCAGCGAAGGCCAGAGCACATCACAGTCCATCGGCAGGTACAGGTAGGCACACAGTGGTATATATTTTCATATTTACCATGCTTTGACGCGGATCTTCACCTCGCCACCCTGGAGCTCGGGCATTGGCTTCTTGGTCACCCTGAGTTTGTTGAGACCCCCGAAGCCTGCCAGTATCACCGCTCGCATCTCTTTGGCATCGCCGCCGGACGATTCCACGTTTTCCGTTTCTTTGCCCACGTTTTTGTCTATCATGAACTCGGTTTCCTCCATCATATCTGCTCCCTCTTTAGCCATGTCGGAGACCTGCCGCTCTGCCTCTGCGCTCCTCCTCGGGGCTCAGACTGATGTGGCGTGCAGCCTGTGTGCAGACAGCCAAGCCGCTATACAGACCTTTTACCCACAGCGGGGCCGGAGATCTCACCATCTACAACAGCTTCATGCAATCGTGCGCGATTTAAGTGCTGATTTTTTTTCCCCCCCCGTTCAATTCACGGAGATTCTCGTTTGTTTCAACTTCAGTTTGCCATTATACGAATCTAGGAATATAATTCACCGATGGCCATATCCTTTGCCTGCAAGCGTTGAAGTGCACCATCTGCTGGTGAAGTGTGTAAAAAAACTTTAAAACTCTGATAATGCAACTCATCCATCCATCCACCCATGATGCAACCTACTACAGTTCTTCAACAAGTGTGGTGCCTTCAGGTGCGCTTGGGAATATTGGTTAAACATCGTACACCCTATTACCTCAACTCAAAGTTTAAGGCAAGCTTGTCAGTGTTGCTGACCTGGTACTTGGATAGATGTTTTAGTGAATTTGAAAATATAAATTTGTGTCAGAAAGCCGAGGTGCAGGTTTTAACAAAGGCACAATACAGAAACCACAGAGTCCGACGATATGGCTAACGCTTGCCAACGTTACCTCAAACATTTAAACTGAATTTCAGTAAGCTGACTTGAATGTCATTACAAAAAATGGCAATGATTTAACCAAAAACAAAACACGTAGCTGTTTCCATCACTTGTAAAGAATCACAAATATTTAAATATAACTGAAAAGACAGCATTAGCTAATCATTTGTTAGTTTGCCAGTAGTAGTCGTAGAAATCAAGCTAACGGTAAAAGAGATACATGACGCTAGCTACAGTAGCCCTGATTTATTAACGTTATCACTTCATTAAGTTATTATGGTTAATGTGGTAACAAACAATGGGCTAATTTACTTACACATCCAGCAGGAGAGTGACATTATGTGCCTATAAAGTACTGACCACATGATGAATCTAGGTTATCAAACTACTGCTTGCTACTGGTCTCTCTCGACTTTTAGCCGTTAGCTTTAACGTTATGTGTGACGTTGCTAGGTGATTGGGATGGTCTAGACAAATTGGTTATGCTAGCTGCTAGCATTGTTGTAATACATACTACAATCGTGGCCAATCTGCCAAAAATAATCGCAATAGGATTTTTAGACCATACTGTTTGGTTATTATAGTATTACACACTGCAGATTCTTGTTATTTCTTGGCCAACATATGTACTTATCTACACCGCTTGTATAACAAATATTTTTATATAATCAGCCTGGCCTATTATATTAGTCCAGCTTGTCTTGATGCAATTCCTTAATGTTTCTTGAACGCTTCATCTGTGGTAAACAACTTTAAAAGTGCTCAACTGTTTGTACCAGCGCTTTATGAGGAGGTGGGGAAAATATCTGATGTTGAGGCTCTTGGTTTGAAGTGTTCATTTTATATTAGTTTCTGAGCGATTGCAAAAATTGTCCATGCTCTCCTACTGCCTCTGACAGCAGAACATTTGTATTTACTACACTTTATATTCAATATGGTTTGCATACATTTGTACCTGGAGAACAAATAAAAGTGAGGCCAAGCATCTCATCGCTTCTGCACACCAAGATTTATTGAACTACATGGGGCGGGGGGGCTGCTTCTAACATTTTACATTACAATGGTTTGTAATCAATTTAAAAGCAAAAAGCAAAAACTTTCATTGGAGGGTAACACAAATTGTGTTGATGACATTATAAAATAGTGTTCACAAACTGACTTTGGGTCCGTAGCAATTCTCCATTATTAATGGAGATGGCTGTATTTATTACTTCAACAGCTTATCATTACACCAGCAACATTATCAACCCTGAGAGGCCCCAAAATTGGGTAGAAACCTACATGACTTGACAATTCACAAGCATTTCACCAAGTCATTTTGTGCGTCTTGCAGCCTTCACTGATTTATGCTATATCTCAGAGTAGAATATATCCAACTTCTTTATAGAAAACGATAACTTAGTATAATCTCACTTTTCTTACCCATGCAACACTGTCAATGTGCAACCGCCAGAGACCATGTCCCTCTGCTATTCTGTCACCTGCACATCAACAATTATCATGGAGTTTATTAATTATACAATATCCTTTTTAAAACTGTACATTTACATTAGATATGCTGAGCAAAGGAAAAGGCTGGAGGTCAACTGTGGAAGGGCTTTTCTTTCTCTAATGTTTCGGAACATCAGTGAATATTCGCAGTCCGTGCATTCCTTGAATCTCCTCTTTGAGTGCCTGTGGAGGACAAACATAACAGTACAATTGAGTGATGTTCAGCAGTGTTATCGGGATAATCTCACAAGCTCACAAGCATGGTTGACCAACAGAGAGAGCACCCTGTGGTTTCATTTCATTAATAGCTTTTTAAAAATCTAAATCTAAAGAACTGAACAGTAAGTCACACATAGCTTAGTACTATTCATCATTTTATACTGCCAGAGGTAATATGCAGGGCGGATATTACCTGGTTGACTAGTTGGTGTTGCTGAATGGTCCTTTTTCCTTTGAACTCACTGGACTCTATATGGATCTCATACATGGCCCCACAGCCACCTGAACGCAACACAGGGTCACAAAAACAACAATTTCTCAAGTGTACAACCATCTGGTTTCTTCACAACCTGAACAACAGACATAGATAGTAACTACCATGATGTCTTGACTTTCTTGAACATCTAGAATATATTAAAAGTAGCCTCGTGTGAACATACATAATATATGGTAAATTGCCAATAAACTAAAGAGACATATAAGTCCATTGTCCCCATAACTTCACACAGCCAGACCCCATGACAGTTCTGTTTACCTGATATGTCCACAACTTTGAGCGACGAGGCTAACGGAAACTTCTCCTTCAGTATCTCTGCAATGCGTACCTCTCCGTCAGTTTGTGTGGTCAGACATCTCCGCACACAGCCAGAGACAACAACCTGAGGAGGCAGAAACGAGGAGAGGCGATGAGCTGCGTCAAGTTTAGCAAACCGCCGTTAGCATCACAGGCGGCACCATTTGAGCCGCATTGCAAGGACGAATAAAGAGTATTTACTTGATCACTGCGAAGAACCCGCCGAGCAGAGACCATAATATTGCCCAAGCTCCGTTTGCAAGACAACATTGTGAAGATGTGGCGTCAGTTTAACCATGGGACGTGTATTTAATCCACACCGGTTGCTCAACAAGTCATGTCCTCAGACACCGTCGTCTCAGCATTATGACGTCACACATCCGGGTACTTCAGGGGGGTCATTTTTCTAACGGTTATAAAATATGGTTATAAAATATTTAAAAAGTGGAAAGACAAAGGTAATAAATAATGATTAAATGAATATGTGTATAAGAAGAAGAACCGGAATGATTAATGTAATATTTTTGATAGATGAAATGTTATTCATAGCATTTCCAAGCTCAAAATGTTGTTTTTTCATGTTTCATACATGAAATGTTAGAGCTAACTTAGCCATCTTAGCTACATACACTATTTTGACACATTTTTGCAAAATTAAATTATTATAAAGCAGGGGCGGTTCTGGGGGGGGCAACAGGGGCCAGTGCCCCCGTAACTCTGAGTCTGGACCCCCCTGTGGCCCCCCCGACAGGGAGTCTGCATCAATAATACAATGACAGATTTCTTGCACTGATTTTTTACTGAAGGGAAAGGTGGAAATAAAGTGTCTCAGCAGTTTACTACCCAATCACAGTTGTTGAAATTATAAACATTGTTTGAAGTCCCATTTATCCCTTATCTGAATGAGGGATTTGTCTTTTCCCGGGTTGTATGTGCCCCCTAACAAAAAAGCCGGCCCCAACCTGGCCCCCCTATTAAAACCGGTCTAGAACCGCCACTGTTATAAAGTAATGAGTATGTCATTAACAACTAAAAATTATTGCAGATTATGAGTAGCCTATATTAAATGGTCCAGATTTGATCATTTTTGCAATTGACATTTGGACTTCCAATAGTAAGAAAAGCACATGTGCTCCTGACACCATCAATGCTTTGTTCTATATGTGTCCTCAGTTTTAACCCTGAACCTGATGCAAGTAATTGGTAATTCATTTGATTATTTACTGCTGTGTTTGTCCTATTGTTAGAAGTCAAAATGTCAAAAAGGCCTACCTAAATTATATGCAGTGCTTATTATATTATACATCTATATGAATAACATTTCCAAAAATTATTTTATAGTGTTTAGTTAAGGAGATAACCCCATGTCAGCGTAAAGGCTAGCACCTTTTCACCAATGTTTTCAGTTCAACCTTCCGTATAAGTCTGAACAACAACAGGCCCACCGGACAGTTGGAGCATCTGGCTCCTTCTAAAGTTCAGATTGACATTTTCACTGTAGGAGCAGGTCTGAATGGGAAGCTTATCTCACTCTGCAGGTTGTGGGCCCCTGTGTTAATGGAGGCAGAGGAGCAATTAGTGGCTGTTGACAGTGGGATCTGGTGCCTTTTCATTGCAGGCCTGTGTTTTGTTTGTTCACAAGAATTATGGGCACAACACAAAGCTGGACGGCAATCAAGGTAGCCCTCCTAATGTCAGGAATAATCCTCAAGAGTTGCTGACGTCAGTGCCCTTTAAAGACATGATGCTCTAAGAGAGTCTGAGCAGTGTGCAGGTGGTCACAGAGATGGAGAGCACCACTTTTCCCACACTGACTTTGCTTCTGTTCCTCAGCTGGACATGTTATGCTGAGGAGGATACAGAGGATACTCTCTACTGTCCAGAGCACCAGGAGGGTTTTGATGGCTCGTGTTATGAATTTGTGGCTCTGCAACGATCTTTCCTCAGTGCCCAGGTTTGGTGTGAGCAAGGTGGAGGACACCTGGCCTTCATCCTGAATGATGAAATCCAGCAGTTTCTTCAGAAGCACCTGGAGCCGGGGAAGGACTGGTGGCTCGGGCTGGCACCCGCAGCTCCAAACCTCACGCTCGACTCTGCTGCCTCGGAAGGTGAGAGGGCATGTGGACCGGGGAACCAGAGTAGAAACCTCAATGACTTTTCAATAGTTTTATCTATATCTTTAGTGACTTTACATATATTTGTAATATAAAAAAATAATAATGATAAGATTAAAAAGAAAACCCACCATTTCAGAAATAAGTCAGTATTTGAATAATCTGTGATCAATTATCAAATATCTCATAACTGAGTAAAAAAAGTCACAAATAAGGATTATTGCCTTACCTGCTATCTCATTAGTCAGCTTGCTCGTCCTTTGTAGAGACCTGCAGTGAGGTTGTTTACTGACATTTGTTAGAGGACTGACGTGTTAAGATATCTCCCTCAAGCAGCAGGTGTAAAAAGAGATATTTCTCATTAATTTAAGCGTCTCAATTGGCTTGCTGTCGAGTGGCTTGATTTACAAATGTGCCTTTTATTCCCCCTCACAGAGGATGAGTCTTTGTCATCCATTCGCCCTGTCACCGGCTTAATCTGCTGCTTTGTTCTTTTATGATCGCTAAATTGCATCTTAACAAGCTTTTGTTAACAACTGTAGTGCTAACATTTTCTGCAGCAGTTTACCCAAGAAACAGAATTCAGAATCAAAGTTTGATCAGTCTTATTGTTGTGATTCTTTTGTCCTTTCCCAGGTTCCCTTGCATGGCTGGATGGCTCAGACGTCAGCTATAGTAACTGGGAGAACAGTCCAGATCCACACACAGCCTGTGGACATGTCCTGAGACATTCAGGCTTCCAGTGGGAAGCAACAGGAAACTGTAGTCAGGAGCTCAACTTCATCTGCCAGTTTGGTGCGCTCTCCTAAATAAATAAACGTCTAGCATTAAACTTATGTTGTGTTTGCTCCCCTTGTTTGATTCTTGATTTTCATCTCCCCCTCAGATTCAGGGCGATCTATCGTGTGTGATGGCCAAAATGCAACACTGCAGTGTGGTTCTGGCCAAGTTATAGAGGTTGACGATGGCTTCTATGGTCGAAAAACAATTCACTACTGCCGATCTAAACTCATAGCTGCACCTACATCCTCCCAGGAGGAGTGCAGCTGGATAGATGTCACAGATTCAGTCACAGGTATACAAACGTTTTTTACATTTTTATTTATTTATTATAGAGAACCACTTTTCTATGCTACATATTAACAATCTAGCAATTATGAAATGTGAAATATGTATAATGACCTGACAAATTATTTACATAACTTGCTGTTTTAAATAATGGAACAGTTTTTTTAAAGGCACATTTGAATTAACAATAAAATCTATGGAAACATATTTGACTGTGTTAAAGCCGCTGCAACATAAAACCTACTCGAATCCTCTTAAGCTACGTTTTTATTTCATGCTTTGTGTCAAACACAAAAGCCATGATTGCCCTGTGACTGCAGACAAAAGGATTACATTTCCAGAAAAGACATTAGACAAATCCACTCTCAGGAGCTGAATAGACTTGACTTGGTGTTAAAGTACATTCACATTCATCTCAGTCTGGGATTAGTATTGCCACAAGAGTTCATGCAATTATGAAGCAAATATCTGGTGTTTCTTCTTTTTGTTAATAAACCTCTTCAAGAACAATTAGATGCTACTAGACCCTCTCATTAAAGAGTTGGATAGGATGAAAATTTAACTGAATCATTTACTTGACTTGTGTGTCATTCCAGCCCACTGTCACGGACTGCAGGCTTGCCAGGCTCCAGTGGATCTGAGCTCTTTTGGTGAACCGTGTCCTATGCTCGGAAGTTACCTGTCTATAGAGTACCACTGCAAACATGGTCAGATTTGCCCTTTTATACTTCCACTATACGGGAGCACGAAGTCATGGGTTATGTGTAGTTAACAACTAGGTGGCCTTAGCCAAAATTGTAGTTGATGTCGTCATGCTCAGACTATGTTGTGCATGTCTTGTATTGCTCTTTCACCTCTCACCTCCTTTGACAGCAGAACTATGTAGCCTCTCAAGCTAAACTCGCAAGTCGACTTTCAACTCTTTCATACGGTTGCCATGCTGAGTGACCTTTTATTACAACATGGATGAATATAAATTCCTCTCAGGACTCCACCTGTTGATGAGCAAGCTGGCGGCCGTCTTTGATAATGTCACCATCACCGTGAAGTGGCTCCTTCATCCTTTTCAGGGAAACCTCACGTGCAAACTCAATGCTGGAGACGGCCACACTATTGATCCATACAGCCCAGCAGAGTAAGCAACACTGCATTCAACCAGATAGAAAGTAAAATAGCAATTCTCTGGATAGATAGATAGATAGATAGATAGATAGATAGATAGATTGATTTTATTTGTGTAGTAGTTAAACACTATTAAACCTTTCGCTTACAGGATGGAGAGCAATGTGATGCATGTTTTCAACCGTCCTGGTGTTTTTATGGTTGGAGTGGAGTGCAGCACCAGTGACTGGCATGTAACAGCTCAGAAATCCATCACCATTCAGGAGCCCGTCGGAGAGTTCGGTCTCATTACATGCTATAGCAGGAACATGTCAACAGATGGCCCTAAATTCAATGCTCTCCATGGTAGACCTGTTCAGATCCAAGTTGAAGTGGAGGCAGGTAAGTCAGTCTTACACTGTAGGGGAATAAACGCTTCCAATAAATCACTTCTCAAATAGAATCAACTGAATCATTTGTCGCCCTTTTTTTTCCTCCTGTAAATAGGTACAAATGTTTCCTACACAATTCAACATAAAGGCCATGTGGTTGCAAACTCATCGGTGGACACAGGGATCACACCCCACAACATCACACTGAATGCCCTTGTGCTGGAGAAGCTTGGACATGGCTGCCACAACCTGACCCTAACCGCCTCTAACAGGGTCACATCCCAGCCAGTGTCGACCGGTCTGGAGCTGTGTCTGCTGGAGCCAGTCGAAGGTCTGCAGGCATCAGTGACAGCAGAGGGAGACGACTGTCCAGACTCCACCAATCTCATCATTGGTGTTTCGTTGGAGCGAGGAGCTCCTGTGGAGCTGCTCTTCACTCTGACTGGAGCCACTGATGCTATCTCTGAGACCAGAGACATGCTTAACGGGAGCTTTCAAGCTTATACATTCTCCAGCCCACTTGAAGGTACTTCAGCCTAAGCTGTACTGTAATTGAGTGAAAAACCAAACATATAATACATGTGCATAGTGATCTTAAAAACTGTTTGTTTTGGTGAAGGATTGTTGAAGGTGAAGGTACGAGCTGTGAATGCCTTCTCAACCTCTGATGTGGACGTGGACTTAAAGAACATACTTCAGGCTTGTCAGAATTACTCTGACCGGTCACCAGATGACTATGACAACACAGTATGTATACAATGAGCGTGATCTGTGCATACATTTATTTCAACTAACATTAAATCATCAATGTGTACATGTCTGTTTCTGTTGCAGCACAATGACTTTGTTTCCATCCACAGACAGATGCAGACGACTCTTATGACTTGAAGATGATTGCTACTCCGGACACTTTGGTCGACTACACTCAGAGTGTCACACTGAGCGCAACTTGGACTGAATCGCTACCCAGCAAAGGACTCACATTTGATTGGAAATGTAGTAAGTGCAACAATTAATTCACCACTCAACATTTTTTTGTTTTAAAAGTTAAACACAATGTGAAGAACACACATATGATCAAAAACAAAAACGTTTTAAGAACGGTGAATCTTGAATGCTCAGTGTTTATATCAGTGAGAACATTCTTAATTGTCTGGACCCAGCTGGATTTGTTTTCCTCATCTGATCATCAGAAAGGGAAGATGAGCGCACCAATAAAATGAATCTCTTCCAGCCCAACTTTCACTTTCATTTTAGCAGAAAAGTTATCAGACTTAAAATGTAATTTCAGTGTCATTAATCATCATATTGAGATCACAGTGTTAAGAAACCTGTTTGTTTGTCAGTGGAACACATGATCATAACTGGGACATTACTGTAGATATAAACTCACTGTGTCAGAGATTGGATGATAGTTTCTGAAGTTGTAGTTGTTGTGTGGTGTACTGATGTTCACCTACAGGAGTTCCCAACCTTTTTCCTTAGGGGTGAACACAATAATTGCAGGAAGTTTGTGTAAACAAGTCATTTGGAAGGATTTTGAGCAAATACTTTATTGTGAATATTGCATTAAAGACACATTTTTACTGATATTGTTAGAAATGTTTTCTTTGTCATCAGTATGATTTTCATTTATAACAATCATACGTACTAAGAATGCTATCTTTTAGAAACAAACTGCGTTTTCTTATTCCTGAAGCTTGGTATTTGTTCTATTAGCTCTTTGGCTGTTTTAACTTCCTACTTTTCTAATGCAGTACAAGGCTGTTTGGCAGTGAAGGCTCAGTGAATCTAACTTGTGTTCAGGTCTTCACCATGCCCTTGTCCTTTGAGTTTTAAAAACAGAATGAATGAAATGCTTAAATGTAAGCCCACTATGAATTTTTCTCACACATCTTACATTCCTTTCCTGTGGTGACCCCTAGTGGGGGTCAAGACCCTCAGGTTGGGAAACAGTGTTTTACTTATAAAATTGATAATAAAAATTTACCTTGACTTGATTGCTTTGGGTTCTTCTTTTTTTGTCCACCCCATGTAATTGTGATTCATCTTTTTTTTTCTCTATACATCAGCAGCACTGTTATCTCTATTTTCAAGTTCTACCCCGGCTTCTTTTCATACAGGAGGAGAATGCAAATGTGGAAACAAGACTCAAGGTGAGACTCGTGTTGTGGAAAAAGACTGCCTTCCAGATCCATTTGATATTTTCATATATGCTGTAATTGCGAGGAGAACTACCTGGTTTCGGAAATCGGTTAAACTTGCTTCAGCTTCGAAGTGCATCTCTGTTGTTCTGACGGAATTCACAGATGTCACCATCAGGTAAAAGTCGTCCATTTGTTGAAGCTTAAATATTCTCAAAATAATTACTCTGCAGATCGTTGCAGGGGTTGACACACCACCACAAATCTTGCAATGCTGTAAACATGTAGTTGGAATGGGTCATAGATATATATTTACTTTTATTCTTGCAGTTGTGATAATTGTGCTTCAGTAAACGTGAACAACGATGTAAAGCTAAAACTGAGCTGTGAGACAACTTGCCCAGATGTAGTTTGGCATATTGAAGACCCCAAACCTTCTACGGTGAGTCTGAGTCAGCCTATCCAGCATTAATTGATTTTAAACTGTTGCCTGAGAGATTAATACTTCAAACACTTACAATATTAACCGTTGTCTTTTTTCCAGAAGAACCTTCACAGATGTTTCTCCAAAGCAGGTAGAAGGCCGTCTATTGAGAGGCAGGATGGCGACACTGAGTATGTTGTTCATAGCCAACATCTGAAAGCTTCAAGGGAAACATTGCACAACATCAGCGTGATTGCTTACAGTACGTTGTCAATGATAATTTTTAGATACAGATAAAGTGTTGATATGAATCGGGATTCAGGCATTTTTTAACGGCTCTTCAAAAGCAGTGCTGCGTTTGAGAATATGTATTCATTTTGTTTGCTTTAAATTAAGAAGTTTTTTCCACTTTCTGGCCTTGAAAGAAGAAGCATTTGACAAAATTTGTGTTGTTCTTCTTTTCCAGGCAAGACGGAGCCAGGTTTTGCCAAATACACTTTACCGATACCAGGTCCTGCACCAACTGAACCAGCTGCAACTGCTGCGCCTACAACCCCCACCCCCCCCCTCATGTAGCATCTCTCCAGGGTCGGGAACAGTCCTCGATGCTTTTGACATTACCTGCAAAGCAACCTCTTTCTGCTCCACGGGATGCTCTTACTGCTTCAAGACAGACACAGGTGAGAATTCGCACCACTGTCTCTTTGATTTATTTCACTTTTAAACACATTTTAAAGTGAAAATGATTACCTAGTATTATTTTTAAAGTTATGACCATTTACAAATGCATAAACTGAGACATAATCAAGAATTCCTCACAAGTTTTACTACATTGTCTCTTTTATCTTCAAGGCCAACATTTACGCTGCAGTAATGCAAATGAGGTGAAATCTGTCTTCTTGCCTCTCGGAGATGAGAGCAACAATTACAGTTTGTCTGTTCTGGTGACTGTGAAAAATGAATATGAGGAGGCCACAACAATGGTCTCCACCCAGGTTTGTCATCTAACGTGATCAGATAAATTAAAATTGGCAAAACAGGCTGTCCATGTCAAAGACTTTTAATGATTTCAACTGTTAATGTTCCTCAAGGTGCGAAGAAGCAGCTCCGGCACCTCTGTGGATGCTCTCCAATCGGCAGTGGAGGATACTGTGAGTCAGTTAGAGCAGCAGGGGCTGCTCTCTGGCGAGGCCCTCGGACAGATATTCACTTCAGTTTCTGATATGTTGAACATAGAAGCTGGCCAAGATCAGAAGGATGCAAGGATGAAGGTAACAGAATGATATTTGTGAGGCTTACAATTAGAAGTCGTAATTAATCAGTTTGGTTAAACTAGATTTTGTACTTTCTTGAAGTTCACTTCCAGATTTAAGTATGTTATTTAGTTTTTATTTTGAGTTTGATGTTTAATGGTCTGGATTTATTCATAACTTAGACTTAAATGTTCAGTTCATCAGTTATCCAGGTGCCTATTTAGTCAAAGATGATTATTAGTGTAGTATCAGTATTTTTATCTCCACATGTGAAGGGCTATTATCTTGATAATCACCTATCAGCTTTATCCTGTTTCAGACTAGCAGTAATGTATCTGCCTTTAAAAATCCTCCATCAGTCGACTTGCATTTACAACTTGCATGGGGAGCAACGTGATGTTGATCAGAACTTCCTTCCCCTTTAGCTCAGAGAGCAAATGTTGACCAGAATGACCTCGGTTCTTCTGGACTCACCCAGCAACACCACTCAGGGAGTGCGAGTGACGGCCAGAGCTGTGGCTGGACTCACCCAGCGTCCTGACGAGCTCAGTCCAGCTGCTCAAGTAACGTACAGTATATCAGTACAGCAACATTAAGAAATCTACAAATGTCCATAGGAAAAAAGGCAGTATAGTACAGCCCTTTGTAAATAAGCAATGGCAATACTTGACAGAAGATTTAGGGTATTTCTGTATTGCAACACCAGCTGTAAATGACATGTTAGCCATTGTTTCTTAATGAAAAACAACCTTTTGAGCATGCCGTTAAGGATTCAGAGCATTTCACTTCTCAGCGATAAGTGCATTCTGCAGGAACATGCAGACCGTGCTACTTCAAACCATTTTCAACTGCCTTGCTCATCCAATAAATAATCTGTATTGCTCTAGATATAATGTCTATCGGCTCTCCAGTCTTTTTCTGTTGCTTTATTTTCTCTCCAGGAAGAAGCGGGCTCATTGTTGGTGGACCTCAGCTCCTCCCTCAGCACTGCCAGAGTTAATCAGGAAGACGGAGATGATGGAGAAGTTGTGCAAGCTGCTACGCCAATAGTCGAAGCAGCCAGTAATATTTTGAACGTTTCATCAAATGTAAGGGAAACACTATCACTTATCACTTGCTAAATATCTATTTTTCCTCTGTCCTCTATGGTCTTTACCAAACAAGATGATTTATGTTTTCATCAGAAAAAAGTCTCAGAGTTTCTTCTCACGGGGATAAACAATGTCCAAAGTGCTTTGCTGATTAATAAAAAGCTGAACGGAGAGCCTGCCATCATTGATTCTGGCCAGATCAGCGTGTATGTCAACAGGTAAGAGATGATTGACACTGGCTAGAACATGTACTTGATGAACTAGGGCTTGCTGAAGTCACTAAGAATATTGTGATTATGCTTCCTGCAGAGTGTCTCCAGGAAAGATGCAAACGCAGGATATAAATGTCCAGAAGAACAGCTCCTCCAGGTTTTCCTTCCCCACACTGCCTTCTCATATTGTCTCTCCAGATGAGCCAGTAGATGTCAGAGTAAGTGTGTGTACTGTGGGCGACACACAGGAGTGTCTTAAAAAGTTTTTTTCCTGCGGTAGGCGGGGTCACCAGTGTGGGATGTATAAGGTGTTCCTTACTCTTAAACATCCGTAATACCCAGACCAGTTAGAATGTCAGCAGTAACTCGTTCATTCCCCATAAATAAAGAGTCCTTATCTGGAAACAGAAAATGGAGGAATGTAGAATCTCAAAACCTTTAAAAAATCTGACATCATGTCTGGCAATGGAACCAACAGAAAAATCCTAAATGAAGTTAAGAGTTACATTTTTGCACAAATTGCCCTATTCTATGTGACCACTTCCTTCTAGATGATGAGTTTTGAGACAAATCCATATTCTTGGAAGGAGGACAACATCACAGGAGCTGTCGGATCCGTCTCTCTCACCAGAGTGAACGGCTCTGTCATCACTGTAGAGAACTTACCTGAAGAGATAGAGGTAGTATTTTGTGGAGGTACTTTTAGTTACTTTGGATAACAATGGTATACTGTTCAGAATGATGTGTTTTCCTGCTGTTTCAGATTCTCTTGCCAAGGCTTGATGTTGGGCAGGAGAACAGCACAGTCCTGGACCTTGCCAATTTCAGCACATTAATAATTGACGTCCCCTCGCCGGATGTAACACTCGTGCTGAAAATGGAGCCGTCTGAAGACATTTCCTTCATGCTATTCCTGGGATACAGAGATTATCCAAATGATGAGAATCATGTGGCTAAAACTCAGATCCCTCTAGAGAATGCCACAGACGGTAATATAAAACAGATTTACTTTTTATAATAATACGTCTGAAAGTCACATTTAAAATGTACTCGAGAGAGGAAGTGTGGTGTATTGACTATCCATTACTTCAAACTTCCTATGTGTTTTGGGTGAACTTATTCAAATTCGGACAGGCTGAATACAGTTCTGTCATTTCAACACAGGGGAGAAATACACCTGGGTGCTGAGTCCCAAAGACAGAACTGGAAATGTTGGAGTGCACTACCTTGTCATGAGGCCGATCGTGGAGCCAGGTGTCAAATTCATCAACGCCACTGTTAATGTGATTTCCATCGCTGCCCAGTGCAAATACTGGAATGAAACTGAGTCTTCTTGGAGTGAAGATGGCTGCAGAGTGAGTTAAAAAACATTAACACACATCGACAGTGGTTGTAACAGTATATCCTTGAAAAGTGAGCTGTGGCATTTCTTTCTGTTTGTTTCTACAGGTCGGTCCACTCACCACGCCTCTGGTCACTCAGTGCCTCTGTAACCACTTAACTTTCTTCGGCAGCTCTTTCTTTGTCATGCCCAACTTAGTGGATGTGTCACGCACCACAGAGCTCTTCGCTACTTTCACCAACAATCCTGTGGTGGTGTGTTTTGTGGGGGCCATCTTTGCTGTTTATATCATGGTTGTTGTGTGGGCGCGCAGGAAAGACATCCAGGACTCGGCCAAGGTAGTTCTCAGTTAAGACTTCCACCACATTATTTCATTTCAAGCCAGACCATTTGGGAGGCTCAGACTTTGCTGCTCACACACATAATATGAAATCCTCACAGTGTCTTTTTTGAGCTGGATTGTAAAAAAGTACCCAGAACTCATACCCATAATATTACTTTGGTAAAAGTGAAAGTCTCCTCACCTCATCTCATTTTCTTCCACTTATCTGTGAGGGTCATGTGGATGTAACTGCTTTTTCAAGGGGTTGCCAATCCCAGTTATGTCTCTGGGTGAAGGCAGGGTACATCTTGGATGAGCCTCCTTGACACACAAGGTGCCAACTGAATATCAGGAGCAATTTTGTGGTATCTTGCTCAAGGATGTAACTGTAGCTCAGTTCTGCACCAGGGGAGCTGGGATTTGTACCAGTGACCTTCCGATCACTAGTCGACCTGCTCTACCCATTGAGCCACAGCCCCCCAGTGAAAGTCACCCATATGAATAGTACCTGATAAAAAGTCAAAATATCTGATATTAAATATACTCAAGTATCAAAAATACAGGTAAAGGTAAATTATACATAGAGTATATTCACATGTGTATTTTCTTTTTTTCGTTACTCCTCTATGACAGTAAACTGAATATCTCTGGGTTGTAGTTAACATTTACTTTTCGTCATTGAATAACCAATAAAAGCAAATCCCTGAACACTGTGTCTTCCACTCTCTTGTAGGTCAAGATAACAGTGCTTGAGGATAACGACCCGTTGGCTGAGTATCGTTACATGCTAACTTTCAGCACAGGTCATCGGCATGGTGCAGCCACCTCCTCTCAGGTCGGTGATGACCCACCAGCAGAGAACGTACCTGTCTGCTGCTTCTGTTGGATGATGGTTATGATGCAGACACAACTTTGAGTATATCTGTTCATCTTGATTACTTTTAGGTGACCATAACTCTTCTGGGTACAGAGGGGGAAAGTGAGCCCCACCACCTGACAGACTCTGAGAAGCCAGTGTTTGAGAGGGGTGGGATGGACATGTTTCTGCTGACCACACACTTCTCCCTGGGAGATCTGCAGAGCATCAGGCTGTGGCACGACAACTCAGGAGCACACCCTGCATGGTAAGAGTTACGGGGCAAGACTGACTGACTTCAATCACAGTTAAGCTTGAGTTTGTACTAATTATTGATGTTACACACAGGTATGTCAACAAAGTGATGGTGCAGGATCTGGAGAGTGGTCAGAAATGGCACTTCCTGTGTAACTCCTGGCTGGCTGTAGATGTTGGAGAGTGCGCTCTTGACAAGGTCTTCCCAGTCGCAACGGAGATGGATTTGAAGAGGTTTAGGTAAGACCAGCTATAGACCTGGTGAAAACACATTACAGAGCATTTTACAATTCAATGTATTATACTCCTGACTCCAAATATGCTTTTTCTTCAATATTTTCTAGTAACCTGTTCTTCATGAAGACAGCCAAGGATTTCCGTGACGGCCACATCTGGTTCTCTGTCATCAGTCGGCCCCCCTGCAGCACTTTCACGCGTGTGCAGCGAGTTTCCTGCTGTTTTTCCCTGCTGCTGTGCACGATGCTCACCAGCATCATGTTTTGGGGCATCCCTACTGATCCCTCTGAGCAGACCATGGACCTCGGTGGGTAACTATATTCAAATATTCTGATCATTTAATCGCATAACAGAATACTTTGAAATGAGTCTAATAAAGCTTCCCAGGATTCAAATCTCAATCAGGCTATGTACACTCAGAAAGGATGTGATTATTTCTGACAATGACCTGGGGCAGGCGAAGTTTAACTGTCATTGTATGCAATAAAAAAATCACATCTGTTTAAACTCAATTTACTTTTCAGGTCACATCGAGTTCACTTGGCAGCAAGTTATGATTGGAATTCAAAGTTCGATCATCATGTTTCCTATCAATCTCCTCATTGTGAGCATCTTCAGAAACACTCGTCCACGAGAGAAGTCCACCAAAGCAGATTCAGCATCTAAGCAGGGGAAGACTGTTCGAGTCTCTCCCTCACAGACTTCTTCCCCTCATAAAGAGCTGAAGGACATCACACCAGACACTGTGATTAAGGTGAGGAAACAGATTCTCTGCAGTCATTTTCATTAGTAATGATAACTCTTCTGTTGTCTACAGTCAAGTGCTCGATGTGGTGTCTCCATTAGGACATTAAGAGGATTGCTCAGTCACTGTCAAAGGCCATGAAGAGTCCGCTGCCAGAGCTGGAGCTCCGGTCTGGTCAGCCGGCTGACATCAACACTCTGCTGTCTCTGGTGGAGGACATCATCAGACAGCAGAACCGAGCGGCGGGAGACTTTTACAGTGATGCCTCCAAGAGGGACCGCTCTATGATCCTCAGTTTAGGTGCAGTTAATCTACAAGGTAAAAAACGACACAAGCTTTACAGTGCTCTTCATATTGTGTGTTTCAGATTTGTATTGGCTGAACCAATTAAACAGAGTTATTAACAAGAAGAAAAAATAAGAAAATCAAATACAATATAAAGGCCTTTTAATACATAGGAAAGTAGCATTTTCTTTTTTTGTCTCTTCAGCTGTATCTTCCTGATGGTATTGGCTTTAAATTAATTTTAATTTATTTAGAAAAAATGTCCAAGTAGAATCATTTTCTTCATATGATCTTCTAATGCCGTCAGCGGTCCAAACCAACGTGTTGACATGAATAGGACATTTCTTTGAATTAGTAAAGTTGAAATATATATATTATAGAAAATGAATAATCCTGAAGGATTTCTTGATGATTGCTGTTTTCTTCACACGGACAGAAGACAGTGTGTGGGGGAGCCCTGAGAGGACTTCAGATGAAGCTCAGAAGAAGAGCAACAACAGCAGGTACCTCTACAGGCAGCTGCGTCACGTTGAGAAGGAGCTGGGCTTGTTGGGACCTTCTCGTTTTTCGAACCCGGGCAGCTACAACAGAGCCATGCAGCAGGTTCAGGGAATGAAAGGTCTCCTGGAGTACCGGCTCCCCTCATCCAGCCTGGAAGGAGACCAGCTGGACGGCAGCCCCAGTCCAGAAGAGAGCATCAATGGAGACTCCGCCAAAAAGAAGTGCTGCCAAGGAGGGCTGCCGTGGTGGTTTGTGTTTGTTGGCTGGATACTGGTGATCGCAACCAGCGGTGTGTCGGGATATTTCACCATGATGTACGGGCTGACGTACGGGAAAGACCGCTCTATTAGCTGGCTTATCTCAATGGTGGTCTCCTTCTTTGAGAGTTTGTTTATCACTCAACCTCTGAAGGTGAGCGACATTACAGTCCAGCGTCAGAGCACACAGTGATAACGCATTGCAAATGTTGAGAAAGTAATTCATAAGTTAAGCAATCCAATCAATGTTCAGTCTTTTCTCCTTAAGAAATTGTTACAGTACTTATACATTTATCAATCAATCATTCAAACTTTATTTAAGTAGCACAACTCAGACAAATCACAATGCAATCCAAAGTGCTATACAAGTGACAACAAATTTTGACACTACTTCTACTACTTATTGTCACATCTCAAAACACATACAACAACAAGGCTCCACAGAGTCAAGTAACTCAAGTCTTTATGTGACACTTAAGTTAAAAGAAATGTATATAGAAAAATAGAGACATAAAATAAATTATCTGATAGAAGTATGTATTGAGAAGACATTTGACATAAATAAGCTAAAAGTAATTTTGATTAATGTTGATGTATTTATAGATGTATTTCTTTGTAAAATAATTTATTGATTCTTTGTTTATTGTCAAATGTAATATCAATTCATATATTGCATTATAAACATTTGCAAAGCTATCTATGACCGTCACAGATGTCCTTCACAGTATTACAGCACAGGCATCATTGTAAAGATCCCTGGTACTGAGGTGTGAAAATCTTCCATCACAGGTTCTTGGATTTGCTGCTTTCTTTGCTCTCGTTCTGAAGAAAGTTGACCAGGAGGAGTACGGAGAGCCTCAGATAGATGACAGTCTGAGAAACACAGGTACTTTTTTTTCACAGTTTTCAATTTTTGCTTCAGTTCGAAAAAACAAAACACATCAGTCCAGTATCACTCTCATCAGATGATCACGACGCAGTGCGCGCAGCGAGAAGAGACAGTACCTGCAGTTTCTATCAGCCGCCACCTCCCACTGACATCGAGAGGATGAGGAACAACATGATCAAAGAGCAGAAAGTCTTTGCTCTAATAAGGGAGATTCTTGGTAGGAAAACCACGATAATACATGACAAAACATAATGTAAAGTAATACAATATTAATATTTGTTTATGATGCAGTCTACATGGGATTTATGTGGATGTTGCTCCTGGTGGCGTATGGTCAGAGGGACCCCAACGCTTACTTTCTGACCCAACACATCCGACAGAGCTTCAGCAGAGACATCTCAGATAGTATGAGTATTCAGGATGTGTTTACCTGGGCAAACACAACTCTGCTGAGCAACCTGTTTGGAGAGCACCCAGGTCAGTATGTTGTGAAGTTATTAAGTGTCTGACTCCCTTGCTCGCGTGGTATAAAATATGTTAGTCGTGACTAAAAGCAGAATTTATTAGGACTGACTGTGACTAATAAAATCCATCACAGGGTTCATCACAGATGGGAACTCTAAGCTGGTGGGTAACGCTCGTCTTCGCCAGGTGAGGGTGAATAAGAACTCCTGCCCTGTGGCTCCATCCATGCAGCAGCCTAAGCGGGACTGCCATGCTCTGTACTCATGGGAGCTGGAGGACATGGGCTCCTACGGTCCAGGCTGGAGCCACTATGTGGCTGATAACACCTCAGTTGACCTTAATAGCCCATGGGCGTACCAGTCCCAGGGTAAACTGAGGGCGTACCCCATCTGGGGCAGCGTGAAGCTCTACAGAGGAGGAGGATTTGTGGTTGATCTTGGGCCAGATTCACCAAATTCAAGCAAGTAAGTATCATACATTAAGGAAATTAGGTCAAGATAGTTTTTCATCAATGCTGCTTTATCTTTTCTTTTGTCTTGTTTTGATCGAGAGACCCCTAGCAGCAGAAATGACATACTGTGCATCTTACCATGTTTTTTTCTCTTTAGAACCCTTCAGCATCTTTATGACAACACCTGGTTTGACATGTACACCCAGGCGATCTTCGTGGAGTTCACAGTGTACAACGCCAATGTCAACCTCTTCTGCATCGTCACCCTCATGCTGGAGACCACAGCCATCGGTTAGTAGGCAGTGTTCAGTTACCTGTGTGAGAGCTGCATGGACACTTTTTTTAGACTAAACAGACTAGACTAGACTTATGTTGTGTTTCCTCCAGGAGCTTTCCAGTTCCGCAGCGAGCTTCAGAGTGTGCGTCTTTACCAGTCAACCGGCGGACTTCACGTCTTTGTCATGGCCTCTGAAGCCATCTACTTCTTTTTTATCATCTATTACATGTTTGTCCAGGTATGCAATCGCCACAACTTGAATTTACTATCATCACTAGCAACGTTAATTAAGTTCCTCACACGAACTCCTCTCGTCCTGACAGGGAAAGCTGATGAAGCAGCAGAGATATGCTTATTTCAAGAGTAAGTGGAACCTGCTGGAGCTGGCTATTATTATCCTCAGCTGGAGCGCACTGTCTGTCTTCATCAAGAGGACCTTACTGGGAAAGCGGGACATTGAGTACTACCAGAACCACAAAGACCAGTAAGCAATAAGAAAGACACAACCCTTACAAGTATATACTTACAGATCTAATCTTAATATTGGTATGAACAACAAGTTTTGCTTATTCATTGTCCATTATGCTTGTTTATTTTCAATTTTCTATTCTCTAACATAGTTAAGTGAGTAAGTGCATCTCACACTTAAACCTCAGAGTACGCATGGTTTAAAGTATGTGTGAGGTATGCACATTCTTCCCTAAGAAATACCAGTTTATGTGAGGGAAAATCGTACATCTGGCCCTGGTGCTGTTTCTATCAGTCTGAGCCTGTGTTCTGTTTTTGGTTTGTTTGTTCTTATTGTTTAGTCTTTATTTGTCCACCTGTAGGTGACATAATGCGTCCATCCTCTTCTTGCTGTAAAAAGTTCAAACTAATAAGGCAAGGCAAGGCAAGTTTATTTGTATAGCACAATTCAGACACAAGGCAACTCAAAGTGCTTTACAGACACACACAAATTACATTAAAAGACAAACATTTCATTTAAAAGACATTAAAAATTGCATTATAAAAAAAAAAAAAAAAACTCAGAGTAATAATGCAGTTCAAAGACTTGAATTGCTTCAGTTAAAAGCAGTGGCAAAAAGAAATGTTTTGTTAATAAGTACACATTACTAGATGGACTATTATTTCCTTAATCAATTCCACAGCTCTATCAACAGATTGTTAAAACAGGACCCTGTCCTCTCATACTCTGTCTCCAGATACGCCAGTTTCCATGAGACGGCCAAGGCTGATGCAGTGCTCGGGTATCTGATTGCCTTCCTGGTGCTGTTGGCTACAGTCAAACTGTGGCACCTGCTGAGACTGAACCCAAAGCTGCACATGATCACAGCCACGCTGCAGCGAGCCTGGACTGATATTTCAGGCTTCCTGGTGGTCATGACCATCATGTTCCTGGCGTACTCCATCGCTGTGAGCAGATTCCCACACTTAACATCAACATGCTATACATTGTGAAATAATACTAATTCAAAAGGTGATCTTTCATACAGAGGTAAACTCTCTTCTGTTTTTCAGTCTAACCTGATGTATGGCTGGAAGCTTTACTCCTACAGGACTCTGCTGGATGCAGCACAGACCATGATCAGCCTGCAGCTTGGCATTTTTAACTATGAAGAGGTTGGCATTAGACAATTATAACTGTACCACAGCAGATTATGACAGTTGAGCCCTCTTCAGTGTATATCTTCCTCCTGATCCCTCAGGTGCTGAATTACAATCCAGTTCTTGGGGCCTTTCTCATCGGCTCCTGCATCGTGTTCATGACCTTTGTGGTGCTGAATCTCTTCATCTCTGTCATTCTGGTGGCATTCAGTCAGGAGCAGATACATCACAAGGTAACTCACACAATGCCAAGTCAGAACTGAGTTGTTACCATTATAGAAACAGCCACTCACTGTTCACTCACATATATCTCACTATTCTTACAGCCATCAGAAGAAGATGAGATTGTGGACCTGATGCTGATGAAACTGTGCAGTTTGTTTGGACTCAAATTTAAGCAACAAGGTGGCGACTGCCTAACTGAGAGGCCAGATGTTTCATCTGTTTCGAATAATGGACTCTCGATGATTTCTTCTGGGAATAGTTGTGATGGTTAAAATGTTGCCACAGAATGCTTTGCTTCAATTATTGCTTGCCATAGCTTGCTTCATTAATCAAACAAACGTCTTGATGCTTTGTGACAGAATATTAAGTCCTTACAAGTCTATACATTTTCAGAATTTCTCTCCAGAGAAGCTGAAACACTGAAAGAACGTAGGAATTGAGGATACTACTTATATTATGCACTGATGCACTGTATTTAAGCTGCAGTATATTTTGTTAAGCAAATAAATTTGTGTTTCTGTGACTATATCTGGTACAACATGCTTTTATTCCCCAAAAATATATTAATTGGTACTTGGTGACACATTTTGTTTGCATCAATCTGACAAAAAAAAAAAGTTCTACCAGCTGTCATCCTAAATGTCAGCAACGTATTTCAGTTATGTATATAATTATAGTTATATAGTTAGTTTCTCACAAGAAAGTGTGTAGAAGTAGCGAAATGAAAATCAAATACAAAAAATAAAAAAATCACTGATAACAAAAGGTGGATCTTGTTTCTTTATAAAACAAATATTATCACTGAATATTAAGTTTATCTAAGACTTATCTTATAGTACTCATAATACATACCATAATATATAACAGCTAAGAAAGCATGATTATTAAATAACTTTTGACACAAAAAGGTGGCTGCATGAAACAACTGATAAGGAAAACAGCTCTTCGTGCAAATGATGTTGCTACCTCTAGATATTATTAGATTCAACAAGATATCATTTTACTGCATTTATATAGGCAAAATAAATAGTAATATGTAATACAATCTGGAGAGCTGTGAACTATAAACATTGGTACGAACTTGATATCTTTTGCCAGGTGCCTTTAAACGCCTTTTTGCCATTTCAGTTATGTTATGGTGTGTTTTTTTTTCGTGCACAAATTGAATCATCCCATTTGGAATAGCACAAGTTAAAGAAATGCATTTTCTGAAAGGAACTGTAAAACTGTACAGGCATAACTGCTCATAAGACAGCATATTGATTTATCTTTATCTTTTTTCCTTTTTTGTAATAATATGTATCACAAAACAGGCAATACAAACAAATCAGACATTTACTACATACAGTGAAACAGAAAGATAAGACATTCTAATAGATAATGACTGCAAAGTAATTCTGCTTGGAGTTGTAAAGGTAAAAAAAATACTAAAAGACAGAACAAAAGAAAGAAAGAGGAAAGAAAGAAAGAAAGAAAGAAAGAAAAAAGAAAAAAGGAAGAAATAAAAGGTACAACATAAGATCGACCAGCTCATCGTACAGCTTAATGGTTTTGTCACTTTCTTTTAGTGTCAATGAGTGCCAGAGTTTTAATTTATTCTCTAAGCTTGAACAGGAAACCTATAAAGCTTGGGGAAATTTGGAGAAATCTACATTTGTGTATGTGAAATTTACCATACATAATTAATAAGTTCACAATAATGTCATGGTTTTTTGTGTTCAAAGTACATAATGGCATTTTTACTCTCAGTTTTGATATCATCATTCATTTTACACAGTTTTCCAGTCATTCACAAAAGTCAAATGTGTTAAAGATTCTGGTTCATCATTAGACAAACATGAATTTTTTTGTCGGTGTCTGAAGATTTATAGAAATGTTTTGATGTGTACTTCTTCAATCCTGTTAGTAATGCAATAACTACTGTCCCTCTTGGAGATTTCTCCCTCTTTCATATAATACATTATCATATGCTTGTTGCAGCATTTTGAATCCATTAAATCAAAACCATAAATCATGAAAGGGACGCTGCTGTGAGGTGACTGATCTCTGTGGAAATATCAAGCTTAACCCCTACGTAGACACTTGTACGTATTGCGTCACCTGTGTGGGCGTGGCTCTCGATGCCAGAGCAGCTTGGGTCGTCTGCTGACAACAACATGCGTCGTAGGCGGACCGACGGGGGACTCAACAGCCGAGAGACGGCGGAGACGGTTAGCCAACTATAAGGACAGGGTCAAGTTAGCAACTACAGTTTAGTCCGGAAACAACTTTTAACGTTCTGTGACAGTCAAGAGAGAGTAAAGCGAAACAAAAAAAAAAAAACGTCCAGCGACGTCACGCTGTATCTGAGTGAGGGGTGTCCGGTTTCTCAGTGTGAGGGATTGCGATGCCCTCTGACTTTACCACCCTTTTCAGCGGGGACCTCGACCTGAATGCTCCCAGAGCCTTGTACTCCAAAGGTAATAAAAGCCTTCTTTTTAAAATGTTGTTCTATATATCGCTCACGTTTAGCTAAGTTTCTACTCTTGTTGGACTTAGTGAATATGTGTGTTAGCTTAACTTTGTCCACCCACCTGTGTTTGGTCGTAACCCAACTGTTCATGTAGCCGCTCAGCCCTCCTTTTTACTGTCAGTTATCTATAAACTGCCTCCTGTCCGTCACATGCCCGCTGATGATAGCGTTCAGTTGAAGTCTTGAACCTCTCTGCTCTTACTCCTCTTTCTTTTCTTTTCTTTTTTCTCGCTTCTGGAGCAAGGTGAAATGCTTTTTTACTTTTCAAACTGAAGCCCTGAGCAGCTGCATGCACACCGGTCAGACCAGTTTACTTCCCCCTGCCAGCTGAAAAGCAGTGCTGTCTATTTTCTGTGGGTTGTTTGAATAAGCCATCATTCCACTCCCTCCATACCACACATGCACTACACAGCTCCTGGGAGAGAGAGAGAGAGACAGAGACAGAGACTCTGCTGGGCCCATAAACATCAACTGTGTCATCATCAGTATGGGAGCCTCAGGCTGCCTGCAGGTAGCATATCTGTACTGAACTGAACTCATGAGAGCAGGTGTAAGTCTGAAGAAAATAAAGACTAAACTCCAGGCAGGGGATCATGTGTACTGTGACATGCAAATTCAAGGAGAAGGCTAACAGGGCTCAGGACAGGCTTTTTACACTGGTTGCACTAATGTGCCTTATTGTTTTTAATTTGAATTCTTAATTGGTTATGTAGAACAGGCACCAAGGCATTTTTCATGGCAAAAAGGAATCAATAGCCCAATTCAAAAAATGATATGTTGAGGTTGTGCAGCACAACTGACAAAATAATCCTCAGAAAATATGTTTATTGGCTAATATTTGTTCCAAAGTACAAATATTTTTGCAGGCTAGATTTTTTTGACATTTCAGGCGGATGACCAATGAAAATGTTTAGTCGCACTTGAAAGATTTTTGGGCACATGTGCCACCAAAACTGTCTCTCCCTGCAGTACTGGTTGATAATTTACCTATTTATCCATTAAATTGTTTCCACACACATGGAAATATGCTCATTTGCATCTGCATCATAGTTAGTACAATCATCAGGACAGTGTGAAGAGGTTCAGGGATGGTAATTAGAGAGTCACTCACAATAAGATACAGTAACATTTATGATACGTTGCTCATGATAATGATGGTGTCATGATACAGCTAAATAATCTATACATTGCAAGTAAATCATCTAATGATCTGTGTCACTGAATAATATGAAACATCCCTAAAAAGGCAAAGAGCAGGATTATGTATTTATTCACTGCATTGTGTTGTCAGTTTCACAGAATTTGACCTGTACTGAGATGAAACTATGTATAAAGATGTGCATAGAGTCTCAGTTGAGGGCCTCTTTATTACACACACTGACTGCAACTTGTCCGTGTTCTCATGCAGTATCATCCCAACATAAAATAAACTGGGAAAAGTGCCAGAAAGCGGAACAGTTCAGGAGTTAATGTTTAAAGGAACTAAACAACTCTGCCTCACTAAATTCTTTTCAGTCTGTGTAAATTAAGTTTATAGGGGTTTACAACACAAGGTCTCATGAAGTAGTGACTCTGGTAAGAGGAAGGGAAATCTGTGTAGAGCAGCTTCATGATTATATCAAAATATCGATATTTAGGTCAAGACTTCTTAGATCTTGTGTGTACCACCCAAAAGCAGCGATAGTGTGAACACTAGCAGTGTTTAGAACAAAGCTAGCCTCACAAGACTCTTCATCCATTTAGTTGTCTTAAATATTTCTAATATGTAAATGAATACTGGACAAGCGTTCTTTTGAACAACTGAATTATGACTCCTCCGTAGACCAAGCAGGACTGAAAACAAGTTATTTTCAGGGGTCACAACAACGAACACATTTTATTTCTTACTTGTTGTATCTAAACTACTTTGATCTGAGACAAAGAACCTTTTTGGGACATTTCACAGTCGCGATGCTTCAACAGGAACAGGACACTGTAACACAACACAATGCTGCTTGCTTTAAAGAGGATCATCTATAATAAGGATAGCCCTGGTTATACCATTTAGAAAAATTTAAAAGGAGGAAAGACTCAGAATGAGTATAGATAAAAAACAAACACAAAATAAAGTTTTTATAATATACCGATCATCTGGATTTTTGTCCTTATTTTCCTTTCAATTTTTACCTCATTATTTCAAAACATTAATTAAATGTACTGAGCCCCAATCCAACAACAACATTTAGAGGAACTAAAACACATTGGTAAAGTGAAATATTTTCATCCTTTTATCAACTGATTGGAAACAAAGGTACAGATAAAGCTATTTATATTTTTATGATACGTTTTGAGTCACTATATCATTTATTGTTTTTACTTTTGACACATCAGAAAGGCTAGGCTATATGTAGACTCATTATCCCTTGTGCACCATATAAATCAACTGAAATTCCAATAAGATCTAGACCAATTGTAACCCAATGTCTAGCTTGTTTGCTTACTAATCACACTATTGAGTAATTGTGTCAGCATAGGTGACTCGGCTATGTGTCAGAGGTGAAGTTAGTTTTGCATCTTGCCGCCAAGATCAGCCCTCCCCCTCGGTTGTCTGTTGAAAAGTCATACCACACACCTGGATAAAAAACAAACAGTAGTATTATGGACATAATATAGAGTATACTAGAGCAGCTTTGTTGAAGGTCATTATTCCAGCATTTTTATTGGGTTGTTTTCTTCAGTTTTTAACTCTGCAGACAGCTGCATTGGCCAACTAAACCACAATGATGAATACATATTTTTAGCATCCAAGCAGTCCAGGGAATACCAAGGAAAAATTGCACATTGACTACAACAATGGCTCTCAGGATAGGAATGCCAGTTAACTGACTCGGGGTTAATTGACATCATAAAATGTCTTCTCACCAGTTTGACATCAAAGGTGAAGAACATTATGGCTTTCCCATAAGTTCTATCAAACTGGTTAACAATTGCAAAACCACAGATCTTAACATAGTTTTTTTTTTCTTATTGAAACCCACCAAAGCCTGGTCAATCATTAACCATCTAGCTTCTCTGTGTGTTAACCTGGGCTCAAATAGCACTCTATTAATATTGACTCTCCTGTGTTAAGCAAACTTAGCGGCATGCGCTTAAAAATACTTGATTGCCTTGAAAGCTTGTTGATATCTCATGATGACAGAAAAAATACCTCAGAGGGAGAACATCTGAAAAATCAGTTTGTAAATGTGTCATTTAGGTTAGTGTCTAATCAGTATTTCACATAATTAACTCATGACCTACTAGTAGTCTAAAGACGCAGTCGTCGTAAAAATCACGAGGTAGAGATGTTTAGTGATTTGCAGTCATCCAGAACATCTATACACTCATTCACTGATTTGCCACGCGGCCAAAACAAAGTCACAAGTGTGCTGTAAATACCAGAGGAGGTGATATTTTGACCTGGGCCTGATTAATCTTTTTACTGAGCTTTGGTTAGTGTTAATGATTAATCAGAGAGATTTAGAAGAAGGTAAAGAGGTATGAGTAATTTGCATCATTGCATTTGTTTTTTGATAAGACACAATTAATCTATCAACACTTTACCAAACACTGAAATTAGGATACATATATATTCCATGTCATTAGTTAGGCTTTAATTTACATGCCTGTATATAAGGCCATCGATATTACAGCACTTTCAGCCAGCTACAAATGTAACAATGCTAAAGGAACGCTGTTTCATTGCTGATGGGAATGTAATGTGGTCTAAAGCAATTGGAATGAAGTGCCAAGTAACGTTTGATATGGCTAGCCTTATAACAAGCAGTATTAATAGCTATAGCTTGGGGTGTGCCATCTGGAATAGACTAAACTAAGACTAAAAAAGTGAAGTAGCCATATCAGTTCAGTTGTTTTTATGTTATCCTGTTGACAAACCAACCAACAAACAAATGAACATGCGTAAAAACATAAATAAATATCTGAAAAAATATCAGTGAAATAATCAAATTATTGTTCGTAAAATATATGTACAATATTGGACTAAAATGAATAAACTGTCCTACAAAATAGTAGTGAAATATTTCTAAAAGATCAGTTTTTTAATGCCAAAACTGCTTTCACTTGATAACTATTATGTACTTGAGTGACAGAACTTCATTGTGTTTCAACATTTGTTGATGTTATATGCCTTACCAGAAAAGACATGACTTCTTTGGACCATAAAATCTGCTTATTTTTGGTTCACTTGAGCAGATTTTATGATCCGCAGCAAAGTTCTCATCATACCCATAAAATGTCTAAAACACCACAAGTATGATGTCTAGTTTTTTCCACCATGTCAGATATGTTCTTTTTGTTTCCTCAACCTATTTTAGGTCAGCAGGTCAGTTGTGTTCATTAAATGTAAGAAGATCTTTCTTACCCCGAAGCTGCTGTTGAATGGACTTTATTTTCTTCTTTTGCAATGGAGCAGAGTTTCTCTAAGAAAAACGTCTTTGTTGTACAAAGTGGAACAAGATGCTACATGTTTTGAAACAGTATTTTATGCTGTTCAGGTTTTATTGCTGTGTGTCAAGATGGATTTCTGCTTCTTAATCAAAGTGTTTCAGTGATACATCTGCAGGCGTAAGATTTTATTTAAATTCCAGCATATGATTTGATGATGCTTTATTCACAGGCCAGGATGTAGAGGTTCATATGCTTTTTCAGTTTTAGCTGATCTAGTCTTGACACAGTGCAGTTGGCCATGATGCCTAATGCTTTTGCTTCCACTCATTTTGTGGAGGATTTCTCACACTCTTCTGTGAAAAGCCCAAAGCACCTGTGAGATCTAACATCCACCCCCTTATGTGTCTCTCCAGAGCAAGATGATTCTGAACTAAGACATTAAATATTAAGTGTGGTGAATCTTGGCTGGCAAAAGTCTTTCCATTGGCAGATGAGAAGCAGCAGTTAAGGTGTCAGGAGCTAATAACTAGGCTGTACACATGGTGTTATATGCTGCCAGGCTATTTCCCAGCTTAAATTGAGGAAATGAAGGCATGTATAGTTTGACCGATTAATCTGTAGAAATAGAAAAAAATGATGTGGTGTTAAAACATTCTGTCCATAATACAGTAAAAAACACATTTTTTTCACAGTCCACTATCAGCTTTATTTGTACAGTATTGTTCTTTAAATAAATATAAAAATACCAGAAACCAGAACATCAGCTTCATGTAATCCAGTATATCAGCCTTGCAATACACCCTCCCTTTGTGAAGGTTATCATATTCAGCTTTTGTTGAGACTGTGCCAGAGAGCTGTTGATTCAACTCTTTGTTCTCTTTGAAGGCTGAATATTGTGGTTGTTTATTGTTTGATTGACATAATTTAAAGCAGCTTCAAATTGAAACTGGTTGATCTTAACACCTGTACTTTTCCTTTGCTCTTCACCCCCTTCCTTCTTTATTCTACTACAGTTTTTTGTAATGAGACTTATGCTGTAAAGGCCTAGCGGTAACTAGCTCATGTGTCACTATCATCTTACTGGGTTGTCATTTTCAATGGTACCCTGAAGTAAATACTGATTACTGTTGCAATTACAGTTGGCAGTGAAGCATTTGATGAATAGATGAGTCAACAAAACATCAGACTTTGTCTCAGGGGACCACTGCACTTTTCCCATTCCAAACCGACAGTTGGCTTTGTTTGTGTGACCAAGATCATTCCCTAACCATAACCATATGTTTATTGTTCACGCCATGACCACACAGGTCCCCTAACTTTGATGGAATAGTCATGTTAACCAAACAATGATCTTTTTGCAAACCTGACTACGTGGTTTTGTGCCTACACCTAACCAAAACCTTAACCAAAGCTTTGTGAGATCATATACCGATGACCTTTTCAACAGTGATTTGTGATGTTTCTGAAGGTACAGACAAATGATGTCAGTCTTCTGACATGGGCATTAGATCAGATTAATTCTATGTGTCATTCAGACAACTAATCAATTAACCGACTAATAGCTGCTGATCTCAAGGTATGCATTTTCTCCACTTCTGGCTGCAGTTGGTGATTGGGTCTGGGTTGGATTCTCCTCAGGTCCGTCAAAGCCTTGTTTCTGCTAAGCAGTTTGGTTTAGTTCAGTTCAGTTTTTACACATTAGGAAAGTTATGATTATGATTTAAAGGCCTTTCTGGGTGGTACCTGTTGTGTACTGCTGGAAAAGTGAAGCACGCAAATACAATCTTACCTACATTTAAGAATACTGCCCACAGTGGAAAAGCAAAGCATGTCTTGTGTGTAGGTAAGGTAACCATGAGTTACATACCAGTTCAAAGAGTACTATACTGAAAGTAATTGGGCTGAAACGAAGCTTTAGGATTTGGCGGAAACAATTCCATAGATTTATTTGTCCATTGAGTCCGGTTCTGCTCTGAGCTCTAAATGAATCAACAAGTAGCCTATGGTCTAGACCTGCTTACTTTGTTAAGTATCTTGGGATGTCTTTGCTGTTAATTTGCACTATAAAACTAAAGATAGATTGAACATTTTGGACCAGGAAGGATCACACCTGACAAATGGGTCTTTCACACTTCACTTAGTTCGGGACTATAAGCATTCTTAGCACCGTCTTAGTACCAGGTACTTTAGCCTAGCTAAAGCTGGGCTAGCTGCTCCAGAGCAGGGTTAGCCTAGTGTTTGCGAGGTTATCAAAGTAGTCAAATGTCAGACTAAGATCTAGTTGCATGTTCCATAGGACATTTAATCCAGGGCTAGTCGGAGTGCATTGTAAATCGTATAGCCCTGGGCTTAGGATCAACCTAAGTCAACAATGTGGGTGCAAAAAGCATCTGAGTTATCTCAGGGTCCACTCTCAGACCATGGTTAAGGATTGCGAAAAATGATGAAATGGATAATTCCCTCAGGTGTTTTTTGTCTTTTAACATGGCTGGTTACAGCCACCATAAAGCTAATACAACACTGTTGGTTTGGTTAGTTCCCATAGTCCAAGATGACATCCTCGAATGTCTTGATTTGTCCACATCCCAAAGATATTCAGTTAGATGTCATTGAGGGGTATAGAAGAATCAAAGTTGACAGCTAATCAGTCATTGTTGACTCTGTTCCGCCTTTTATAAAAACCCGTCAGATCACAAGATTGCCTTATAAAGTTTCATATCGAGAGGTATTTCATGACCTTTAGACCTGCTGTCAAAGAGCCATCCTACAGCCTAACATTCGTGGTATCTCAATATCCTGTGTTTTCATTTCTTTTTTCTGAGTCATCTGCTGCTTCCTCGGCAGACTGGCAGGCTTGGAATGAATTGAATCTCCGGACCTGCCGATTTCCCCCTGTATCCTGTCTTTGTTGGTAGACCTTCCCGCTTTCTTTACTGAAGTGACAGTAAAGGGTTTGGGCATTAAGACTGATGCCTGTTAAGGCAGAGGCACGATGAAGGATGGAAGATAATTGTAGAAAAGAAATTGTTTCAGGTGAAAGCAGATGTAGAACCTACAGTACCTACAGCGTCTTTTCTTTGTTGACTTGTAAGGTGATAACCATTATCAAGATGCTGCTATGTTGTTTAGAAACAGAAGCCGGTATTGAGGTGGGCTCTTATCAGCTGTCTTGTTTACCCACACACAGAACTATTGTCTTACAGAAGTGTAGCTTCTAGATGTCATGTGTCAATATATCTTCTTAACATATGCAAAGCAAGTAGCATCAACCAACATTATTTTATGTCATCTGCTGTTAATGTTGATAAAAGGATGCACATTACAATCAATGTCTTTAATTGATAGTCAACTGCCCTAATAATGCTTAGTTGTTAAAAGTTTCCCTTCAGAAAATTGTTTAACCACTGACATGATTTATGTTTGATGCAAAAATAGGACTTAGGAGTTAAAAGAACAGATAAAGAAAACATGAAATTACCTAAATGATAAACTGGTCCTGGTCTATGTCTGATTCAGGATCCAGCAAGATTAACAGCTGAGAGCAACACATAAACTGCACCGATATTGACTTGGACTGCCTCATATTTCTTCAAACCAGGGCTGTCACGATGTCAGTCTTTCACGACACGATTATTGTGGCCAAACAAATTCACGATAATGATTATCTCAATAACTATGCAAATTTGAACAAGCAATCAAATCTATCTTTAACTTTATTTACTGTGTGTTCTGTCTGTTTCATTGGCAAGAAAATGCCATGTAAATAGAACTGTAGGAAGCTGGAGAGAGAGCCTAACCATAACTGTACAAATAAGTGTACAAAAACCTTCACTGGACCCCTCTCATGATATGATCACATGTGTGCTACAATATCTATATTATATTTTTTAATATCACGTTTATTGTTACTATTGTGTAGATCGCAATATCACAAAACCCCCACTTCAAACAAAAACAAATCCCAACGGAATCATTTAAATGAAGAAAATCTTACACAACAAACCTGCTCTGTATTTTTTTTTCACACTCAACCTAAAGATTATACAGTATTTGAGGAAGACATGACTACAGTAGTCAGCCTTTCCTCACACAAGTGGCTACCTGTATGAGTACTACAGGTAGCCACTTGTGCTTTTCTTAGTAATGAGTTGAAAAGGATCATTAAACTGAAGTACTAGTGTGCACTGAAGAAAGCACAGCAGAAACTGTCTGAATTTAGACACTTACAACCAAAAAGGAAGAATCGAATTGATCTGCATGTGCAAAGCCCTTTCTCTATGTTTTGAATTATGTTGTATACAGCCCAGTTCTCCTTATATCATTTGTTGAGTGTGGTGTTTTTTTTTTCTACCTAATTAATAAACCCCCTGCCACGTAATACACAGAGCTCTGAAACTAGATCTTAGTATGTTAGATAAACAAGAATGTTATAATAAGATTATAAGATTATAATGCATGGAAACCATTACGAAAAACGTATATATATGTTGGATGAGGATTAATAATATACATTGATTAAAAGTTAGATTAAATTCTAGTAACATGGCTGCAATCTGCATTTTTTTTTTAGTTTTATGAAACCAAGGTCTGCTAAGTTCCTGACTACATTATGGTCCTTTTAACTTTGTGTGAAGTCGCCCTCTCCTTGTTTAATTTTAAAACAAAGTTCATGTTCGCTTCTAGCCCCCACTCACATTGGAATAACTTGCCCCAGGACAAGTCGAGGCAAGTCAAGGTGAACCGTCTCTGATCTAGCTTTAATACATTTGTGTAGATGATTGTCGTCATATATATCCCTTTTTCCATTTCTGTTGCCAGTATTACTTTTTACTTTATTTACTTTTCGTCATTAAAGTGTACCATAACTGCTACTGCTTCAGCAAATAGTCGTTAAAGTTCTTTTTAATTGTTATTCATATTCCCATAATCAGCGTCAACGGCATTATATTGTGTCAGTACTATTTTTTTTATCCTCTCTCTTCTTGTTGCCACTCCTTCTTGTATCAGATTTTGGCAAGGAAGGCGTTTTTTAGATGAGTGAAAGGACGTCATCAGCAGAAATTACAACGTTCATATCTCACTGTCTCAGCAAGCCACAACCTGCTCGAATAGAGATCTCAAATCTTTTTATCTCCCCATGCTTCAGTGTGTATTCTGACATAAATCCTGTTTTAGTAGTGAGGATGCTGTTGATTAAAGCGTTTTTTTTGTGTGTTTTGGATCAAAGGCTGCTCGCTTATAGAAAAAAAGAAAACTGATTATGATTCAGCTGCTCTTAAAAACATTTTTTTTCCTGGATTGTTGGTATTTTGAGCACTAATAGTACCTCAACAGGAGCTGTGTGATATACATTTTTACTAAAGTTATCAGGAATCTGAACCAAATCTGGTGCCTTACACAACAAACAACAAAGGCAAAGGCAACAACAAGTTTATACGTTCTTGTGGTAGAGGTGTTTGCTGTTTATTGACCACACTTTTCTCAGTCTGCTGTGGTTTTGCCTGACTAATCAGAAGCCATTCCAAATTGTTAATTAGACTGAACACCAAATCTTCTTATGTAAGTGATATAATATGTAAGCCTACACCTCAGTTTGCCTCTGGAAGGTGGTAAGCCTGAGAAAAACATTGTCAGAAAATATGGTGACTGAACGATTGCAGTGTGTAAAAGGCATAAAGGAGCAGGTTAGGGTTCAGGCAGGGCTGAGCAGACATGCTGCCTTTTTGTTTAAGGCTGTGATTGTTTTGAAATGGCTTCTCAGTTTACCAAAGTGTCCGGCGTTAGGTTTCTCAGTTGTACATTCTTACACTCTACTGTTCTATTCTGAATTGCTCAGTGCCCCAAGACTCAACCAGACTCTCCCAGTGTACACTAAATATTGACCCAATGCCAGATAATTTATCTATTTATTCCCACTTTTTTATCAAAGAGTCAACAGCTTCCATCAAGAATCACTCAGCAAGGTCTCCAAACGTTGACTTCTGTGCCACAGACTATTTTTAAATCCTGTTCACTGTGATTGTACAAGGACTGTGCACTGTGTGTAGATGCACTGTGCAAACCAAGATGAACTAGAGTCTTTAAACTTTTACCTCAAACATCTGTTCAAAGATTTTTATTGTAATTCTCCGAGTTATTGTCACAGAGCCATCCCAGGACACTGACCAATATATTTCATGAACCTTTTCCCCTTTTGTTAAATGAACATTTTTCATTGTGTAATATTCCGGTGATCTGTCTGTGTTTTTAAAAGGAATAGTTTGACTTGTTTGAAAAAGATTTCATTCACGGCGCTGTTCCCCAGACGGTGGAACAGCGGCGCTGCGCCGCTATACCACTAGGTCAGCGCCGCTATACTCCGCGCGTGACAGTGACGAGCATCAGTCCTTCCGTTCCCCCCCCCCGGACAGACGCTGCGCCGCTACACAAAACATTTCTGGGGAGAACCCTGCTCCCTGTCCCAGTGCTGATTAAAAACTTAAAAAGTGGTGCGCAGGTGGTCCAGTGGTTAGAGCGCATGCCATAAACGCAGCCGACCCCGGTTCAGTTCCGGCTGGAGGTCCTTTGCTGCATGTCACATCCCCCTCTCTCTCCCACATTTTTCCTATCTGTCTACTGCTTAATAAAGGTGTCTATGCCAAAAAAAATCTTAAAAAGTTCTGCATTTAACCTTTAAGTTAATGTAAACATTGAGGGTCATGTGACTCACTTGGATGTCACTTGATTACCCTCCCAGGTCCCGTTAGAGAAAAAATAGGTGTATATTAATCTCAGCTCAAATTGTGTCTAACTTTTGTGGATTATAACACATTGGGTATGGAGTTAATCTGCAGACTAGTTGTGCCACGTTTTTAGTCTAGTGGCTAGCCGTAAACGCCTTGACTGTGTCATAACTGCTACCATAAAATGGCCAAGCTTGCCTTTCATGACATTGCACTTCCTGTGGTGTGACTATTGCACATGCAAACATTGCATTGTCATAGCTAAAACGATGTAGATTGTGTTTACGAGAAGACTGATGAAAACTATTTTGTTTGTACAGATTTAACAAACAAGATAAAACATGAAATAAGTGGGTTTGTGAGATGCTGGTTGGTAGATTTTATTAAATCTGGTCAGAGCCATGTGAGCTGTTTCCCAGTTTTTCCAGCTCTTGCGCTGAGCTAAACTAACAAGCTGCTGGCTGCAGCTTACTATTTACTGTAAAGACATAAAAACAAAACAGTTTTGTAATTATTCCTTTCCGGGTTCAGCCTAAATGTGGTTAGCATGGCAGCTTGGTGATGTCATATTGTGTAGTGTTTTCGTGCGTTATTGCCAAAGCCCTTCCTGTTGCCTCAGCACAATTTTCCTGTGAGACAGACAGAAATTCCTGTATTGGCTCACCAAGTTGTTCTATTATACTGTAGGTTGTTAATGTTAATGTGTGTGTGTGTGTGTGTGTGTGTGTGTGTGTGTGTGTGTGTGTGTGTGTGTGTGTGTGTGTGTGTGTGTGTGTGTTGTTCCCTCTGATTCAGAAACAATTTTCTTTTCGTTTTTTCGTTCTAGTAAAGCGTGGCATTTTTGGGCGAGTATGTGTGTATGAACTTGTGTGTGTGTGTGTGTGTGTGTGTGTGTGTAGTCCTCTGTAAATAGTTAGAATTCCACTGCTTTCTGAAGTCACGCTTTCATGTTAAGCTCAGTGTCTGTCTTGTCTTTGGAGTCGACGGGTAAACACAGAGCCAAAGGTAAATGTGCTGTAGAGGATTATCTGAACCAGATTTTGACTGTTTTTTTCCCAACTTGTTTCCACTTCCAATTTATGCACACTAACACTAAATTTGTTGCAGCACTGTGGCTGTGAGCTTGACGGTTTGGCCCTCACAGGAGCCTCAGTGTGCTGCTTTGTAAAGTTAGGATAGTGTTGGTTGTTCATTGAAAGCAAGTCATGTACACTGATGCCGGGAGGTCATTCCTGATCACTTCAGGGATTAGCTGGACTGAAAGAGCTACATGCCACAAACTCTTAGCCTGGGGTGACACAAATGATTAAGCCTGATGTAAAGACTCGCTGACCTTAACTTTCACCTACGATTGTGAGACTCAAAGATTATTGGGATGCTGGGAGTTATTGCTAAAATCGTAAATCTTTACATTTCTGACATAAGTGAGAACAACTACTTCTACCAGTCTTCATTTTTCATTGACCTAAAACACTTTTTATGAAATATCTATGGATCCACTAGCGTTACACAAATAACCATATCATTATCAAAATGTGTGATATGGCCAAGTGCATTATCCAAATCACACAAGCCACCTTTGTTTTGATAAATGTGTTTTAAAAACCGCATTATAATGAAGTGCTGCAGAGATGCCCTTGCAGACAAATATTAACATATTATATTATAAATATACCAAACATATTTGTTTGGTAGGGACCCTAACTAATGTAACATCATGTCATGATTACTTTATTTTTTTCAGTGAAAATTAAAGTTATGATGTGATTTATTTTGACTTATTTTCCAACATACTTGAACACCTAACTTGCTTTTGGCCTAAAATATATCTTTCCATACCTTTTTGATTGTAGGCTACATAAGAAAAGGTCAGGTCAGGGAATATAATTTAATATTGTGACCATTTTTTAATCTAGTAGATTCTGTGAGTATTCTTGTAAAATTACCACTGTCTTAAGCAGCCTTTACTGGAAGTTTAGCACACGTGGTTAAAGCCAGAGAAGGGCCAAAGGTAGAAATATTGACATTTAACAGTGTGGTTGCAGATGATTGCAACCATCTCAACACCCCTTGTCTCTCTGGTAGCCACTAAAAATGCAAAAGAACATGGTTTGTCCTGGCAACTGTAAAAACATAGTGATTCTTAGTTTAAGGTGATTATACACTCATGAAAACCATGTATTCCCGCTGCTAAATTCCCCTTACTTCTACCCACTGCACCTTTTAGTGTTCCTGTAAGATGTCACCAGCCTAAGCAGCCTTTTCTGCTGTCAGGCAGCTGTCAAGTCTAGAAAGAGGTCTGAAAATGTAATCATTTTAGAGATTTCATAAAATTCACCTGTGATTATTTAATTAACGGCTAGAAATTCTCCTCCACTCCATCTTCTGACTTGTTTTCAGAGGTTGCTGTTGCTGTAAACGTTCAAATGTTACGACCAATGTTCATTGGTACAAAAGGATCAGACTGGCACAATGACTGATTTCACATGTCCTCTCTGCTTAAGTGTGGTAATCCTCCTATGTTTCTTCATCAGACCAACATTTTATCAAAAACAGCGATGTTGTCATGCTCCTTCCTGAATGCATCAACTGTTTAAATGTAATGTCCAGTCACAGTGGGTGCCATTGTGCAGTAGGCTTTCGGGCAACCACTGTAAGACCTTTATTTCAACATATTTGAGTCATCATGTCTGGTGTTAATCTCTTGGATTATCGACAGCGTCTGCAGTCAAAACGAAAGTTGTGTGACCTGTATTCTTGTTGTAGCTGATAAAATGTTAGGAGGCAATTTTTGTATGTGTTTGTTGAGGCCAACTGATCAAATGATGATTGCTAAGTCAGCAATCATCATTTGAAGGCCACTTCTGCTGAAAATGTCTGTGTGCATGTGATTGATTCCTGATAACAAAGAGTAAACAAATTGATACAGACTTTGGTGTTTAGTGTACATTAACGTTAGATATGCAGCAGCCATACATGCACGACAGACTTTAATTAGACTGTAGTTAATAACATGTTTTTCAAGGTAGAGTAAGAAATGTCTTTCATAAAGTAATTCTTCAATACATGAAATACCTTCCATGCATTACTCTGGAGATAAGCATTAGAAAGTATGGCCTATCGTTAAATCTTTGCGGTCCAGATGTAACGTTAAATGTTGGAACATGAAATTGCACACTTTAGGGTCCTCCTTACCCCGGGAATATGCACAAACATTAATGGTTTGTAAGACGGCAATTAACAATGTAGCGGGACGTGCAACAGAAGTAATACTGGCCACAGCCACAGAACAGCTATCTAATCCACTAAATCACACGTTTCAATATGTTGTGTCTTGATATGAAACAGACAGCTACTGCTAGCTTTGCAACTCAGATTAAAGACTGTGTCCTGCAGATCACTTGACTATTTTCTGTGTAATAATTGTGTCTATTCTTAATGCCTGTCATCGGGAGAGATTCCCCATTGTTAACTCAAGCTTTCTCAACAGAATAACTTTTACTAAAATGTAAAGGTTTAAATGTAGCCAAGATTTATGAAAGGTAACAAGAAGATTTATCACCTGACCGCTATGCATCTAGCAAATAGCTGTAGAATAAAGAAAAATAAAATTTAAAAAATATGTTCCAAATGAATGCTCATGCTAGGAAGATAAAGATTCACAACATTTCCTCATGCCGCCTTTGTCCACAGGGGTCGCAGAATCAACCACAAATGAAAGTTCCTTATAGCTGCTTTAAGGTGTATAAAGAGCTCTGTATTGATCACAGTTAAATCATATAAAAACCCTCATTGCTCTAACCCAGATAATCTGATTGGAATACAACTCATAACATGTCACTATGAAGATGAAGATGAAATCTCACAACAGATGTTGACTGTTTAACAGCAAGTACTTTGAAATAAGGTTTCAAAATTCATGTTGTAAAGCAATGATGCAAGGTACATTTTGGTTTATATATCATTAATGTATGAACATTAAAGCATCAAATAGAGCCCCCATGTCTTGGTAGCATTTCAGACAGGCCATGCATTATTTCACATGTGATCAAACTAGCTGCAATAGGCCTACGACGATAAACAAATTGTTTGTCACTGATGTAACACGTCTTGGTTTATCTTGCATGTGGCCTTTCCAATCTGCTGCCTGTCACTGAACAGATGTTTACAACAGCAGAAGTAACACCCACTGGATGTTTTACTTGCTCATACGATCACATTGTGTTGTCACGCCATTTTCATTGTAAGAATGCTTCTTTGACAAGTTCCTCCAGCTTGTAAATGTGCACTCATTTGCATGTTTATTAGGTTCACCTGGCTTGAGATAGTGCAGTCTTACACAATTGTCCTGAAGTGAATCTTGTACGGTTTGATTTGCTTTTTCTTTCTCATTTATGATGTAAATTAAGAGTCTATTGGGTTTTGGATAAAATAAACAATTTGTTGACATTACTTTGGGCATTTACTATGAGCATTTAAAAAAAAAATGGCATTTCAGAGACTAAAATATCAATAGATTAATCGTGTAAATAAGTGGCAGATAAATCTAAATAATTATTAGTTGCAGCGCATGATATGATATTCAGCTCAATAAGTCAGACAAGCTCAAGTTTGTGTCACTTAGAGCAGCAACAAGGAATCTTGTTTTGTTGATATTTGCAGCCCCTGTGGACAAAATAGGTATGAACACCACCACTTCCTGTTATAAGTATCTTGATATGGTTAGCCAGTGCCTTTGTTTTGTAAGTAAGTGAAAAACAAATGTTTTGCAAAAAGTTTGCAAACCATTGGGGTAATGTGTCTCTTTGAATATGTAAGATTAAAAACAGTAGCATGACAATGGCGACACAAAGTCAGCTTTGGTTTAGTGCCATTTATTTTCCAGAAAGTGTTGTGTAATCAGTAACATCTGGCAGAAAAACACAATTTGTAACTGATTATTTATAATTATTACCAGAATAGTGTTAAACCATACACTAATTGTTGCATTTGATTCAGAAGTATCATGCATTAGCTACGTATTGATTAAGCATGAGCTTTATACAGGATATTGTTTGGGGTAGTAGCATTATCCCTGAAGTGTGGGTGGTGACAATAAATTCTCAATCAATTTTTTATCAAGTTTGGATAATACTGTTTTATTTTCTAGTTGTCTCTCGCGAGACGCAGAAGCTTTAAAGACTTGTCCCCTGATCTGTGTTGCTATGGAGTCTCTGGCAGCCTTCATGTAGGCTTGGCTGTAAACATTTCAGGGTTGTTGTACATGGTTTGCTGCAGGTGCCAGCGCCTTCTCCTTCTCTTTGTCCAAATGTTCTGTCAAGGTGAGCTTAATCTTGTCTTCCGCATCACTTTTTGTTCAGCAGTACTTTCTCAAGTTGAGTAATATAATATCTAAGTAGGTTGGATTTGTCAGCATAACTAGCTTATTCTGTTGCTTAATTTCTGCTTGACAGGATTCCACATGAAAATCCCACAAACCTGTTGAGCAAGTACAGAAAGGGGTCTGGGTGCACAGTAAACAAGACAGAGAGAGGGAGGGAGGTAGATGGAGAGGAGGAGGGGGACAGAAGGGGAGTTAAATCAGTCACTCAGCCAAAAAACAGTGCCACGCCCCAGGTGCCAGGGCTAGTAAGAGCAAGCAGCAGGAATGTGAGGGAAATGAATGGGAGTGTAAGTCCTGCCATTCACATGGTGAGTGCTTTCTTTTTTCACCTTTAGGCTGCACGACGTACCATGTAAACATACCACAAGGTATGGTGAGGGTATAAAAAGCAAAAATATTTGACTTCTGGCTCCAAAAATGTCTAAGTGTGTGCAGGAAGTCTGATGTGAAACTTGTTTTGTTGTATGTGGTTTTTGTCAGCTATTCTTTGTTTACATTGAATGTGAGTGCAAACTAAATATGTGAAGCAGTTAATGAGGGTATCCACAATGTATTAATAGTATGAGTAAACCTGATCAAAACCACATGAGCGTGGCGTGAACATATTCAGTCAGGCTTCTAATCTGTTATTATGATCACAGACGGACAGAAAATGAAAGGTTTTCCTCAGTGGTCTGCACAACACGTCTGTGGTCTAAAGTTAAAATCAAAACATCACATGGTGTGTGGGAGTCAGTTTATTTCCCAGCTAACGAGGCTGACCTTTTACATTTTTCTGATCTTCTCCTGTGTGAAAGGAACAGTGTTTTTGTCACATGTGAATAAAGAATCGCACTCTGTCTGCTTACGAGGAAACAAATATTCGGTGAAATAAGACAGGGTTTTTTTTACTGTCTTTAAAAACGTCAAGGAAGTGTGGAAACACTTTGAACAGTCCAACCAGTGATTCGAGACTGCCGCTCTGAGAGAAGAGTACATATTTTCTGTCTGTGCGGTTGGCAATCTGTTTACTGGAAGGGTTGCTCACTCAGAGCACATGTTGCTGCATGTGCAGTCAGCCAGTGAGCCCCAAGAAGTCTGTAGAGTTAAGTGTGAATGCAGGGGCAGAGAAAGTGTTTTTGTGGAGGTGGTCGGGGGCTGTTTGTGTGCATGTGCATGCATGTGTGTCTGTGATTTTGTTTTGAGAACTTAGCAAATAACCAGTAAAACCACACTAGAATCCTGTGTGTACGTGTGGTTCAGTGCAAGTTATATGAGTTTGCTGAGTCCAGATTTAAGCTCCCTTTCTGGGAACCAGCATTCCCTGCTCCTCTACAGCGAGCTGTAAGAGACTGGAGGGCTTTGGGAATGAAGAGGCATGGGCTGGTTTCAGTATGTCCCAGGTTTGTCTATTGTACACAGTGAGTGGTAACAATGGGAGGGTTAAGTATCTGATATACACACCAAACCCTGGGACTCAGCTGCAAGTAATTAAAGCTGGCAGTTGGCAGAGAAGAGAGTCAGGCGACTGTAATGGCCGCTCTAAGTTCATACCATAATATTTGGATGATGAATCAGGCTGCTAGTAAAAGTGTTGTCATGCTGTTGACCCAAGGCTTTCTCCCCTCCCCGTGTCCTGTTGGCCCTGAGGGAGGCACAGAGAGGAGAAAAAAAAAAGGCTTTGTACGACCCTGCTGCCTGTTTGTAATGAGATCTAATGTTTATTTGGGATGCTGCAGGTTTTGTTTTTACTTAACTAGTCTCATCAATTTGTTCCCCACTTTATTTGGTCCCCCTCAAGCTGTATTCAAAGCCCTGTGTCAACATTTTAGCTGAAATGAATTTCACAATCTTGAAAAAGGGCACACATAATCCATCAACCACTTTCTTGTTCATGGTTAGTTTGCTAGGGACAAAAATGTCACAAAAAGGCCCATGGCTAATCAGTATTTTTTATTATTGATTAGTCTGCTTGATGATTTAATGTCAGCTTACAGTTTGGAGCTGCAAGAATCCAATGAATTGCCTCAACATATGTCACTTGAGTCTGGTTTGGGGGGTCTGAAGATTACAAGTTTGAAAGTGAAAAAAAACTCTACGCTTAGAAAACTGGAACTTCTCTGCTTGAGACTACTAGCATAACTCTCCTGAATCTCTGATTAAACTGTTGGTGGTTGAGTTGCTTTGCGGGTAATGTGAGTGCCAGGGGTTGATGAGGAGGTACGATATCTCTGGTCCTTCTGCATTGATTTTGGTCATTTTAAACTGTCTATTATGATTCCTACAGTGCTAAAGGAGAACAATACTTAATAGGGCTGGGATAATATGCTTTTCTACTGATTAGATTCTTTTACGATTTTTTGGGTACCAAATTCGATTTAAACTGCGATTTTTTGATATTGCCAATTTATGCGATTTTTAGTTTGCTTTTTTAACACCAGACCATTTGAAAAAGTTGAATGATTTTTTTCTCCTGCCCCTAATACTGAACCAGAACTCGTGTGGCAGGAAGTTATTGTTGTTTTAACTGGCAAATGTTGACATAACCTCATTAAATCACAGATGTGCACAAACCAATTTAGCCAACTGGATGGCTGTGCTGATTGGACGAATTACTTGACATGGCTCTTGCTTTGGTGACATGTTGTAAACAATTCAACAATTCAAGTTATAGCTGCCAACATGCTGGATTAGGAGCTTGTGCCTTCAATGCCATATTGTGTTTTAAATCATACCATCTACCATCTTGAAGACAAGAAACAGTGTGGCATGATTCTTGCCTACATGCTGCCGGCAGCAGAGTACTTGAGAGGTGTTAACCCATTTGCCATCTTAAGTGAGGCTGGAGTTATCATACATTGATCACATAGGCTTAGCTCTGTACCGTTGGTATTCTCTTATCGTTTATGAGATTGGTTATTCCCTAGTTATTTGTCAGGTTTGTTGCTGATCAGTTTGTGGGTATGTTCTCACAACTGTGCTAGAGTTGTGATAGTTAATTGAATAGAGAACTGTTATGTATGAGGAAAGCATGACTCAAAACATCAAGAAACCATTTCAATTTTATGTTTCATTTTTAGAAGAAAGTGGTCCGTTAGCTGACACGTGATTCTCATATTACCAACAAAAGCTTTCGAGGTCCTGTTAATATTTGACCTTATAGTTTTTTTTATGTGTTCCTCTCTCAACAGAATCAGCGTATGACCTTCTTCCCAGAGAGCTACAGTTCCTTTCCTCCAATCAGCACAACTCAAAAGTCATGAGTCAGAAGAGCGGCGGAGAGGCAGGGCCTCCCCCTTCAGCGGCTCTAGCCTCAGGTAGGATTCTACTCCTCCATTCTTTATTTCTCCTCTGCGAGCTGGACTGATAATGCCCCACCCCCAAACAAAAAATCTTATAACAGTCCTGTACCTGCAGGCAAAGAAACACCTGCTTGTGGCAGGAAAGCACATCAGACCACCAGCCTGCTGCTCTGTGATCCTGACACATCAGTCCAAAAACAAATATAATGTTTAACTGCTTAATAAAGAAGTTATGTGGGTGGAGGTTAATACACTGAACATCTCTCTGTTACCGCTGATAAACCATTCAATAATTGGTCGAGGGGATTATTGTTGATTCTTGTGATCTCCTTATGTTGAGGTCTCTCTTGCAGGAAAGTGTAGGTCATGTATTTCAGGTTAAGATAGTATTTAGAGCTCCCTGCCTTTTTCCAAACTTTTTGTTTTTTGTGATACAGATTATAGAATAGATTAATAGTTTAAACCGTTTAAAGTACACAGTAATGATAAGAGAGCCCAACAAAGCTTATTATTTCACAGTGTTGCACAACTTACTTGTTGTTTTTAACAGTTTTATTTACTATTTTAGAGAATTAGGAAGCTTTGAGTGGCTGTAATCATCTTGTTGACCATATTGCACTTCCAGTGTTGAGCTGTTGTTCACAGCGGATAATTAAGATGTACTGTTAACCTGCAATATAGACAGATAGAAAAGGATCACTCACAATTTAAAAAAAACTTTTGTTTGGTTCACTTTAGATGAACCACAGATGTTTTGTTCGATGTGTAACGATTACACAGTATTCAATTGAAACAGATGTTTACTAGTCATTGGAAAAAGTTCTGCATTTCACCAGAGTGCTGTAGGGATTAGGTATTATTGTAAACTAACCCAGAAGTTAGCATCAACTGGTTATGGGATTTTTTGACTGGATTTTGGATTATTGAGACATAAATGAAATCCCCAGAATTAGAATTAAAAAGCTTTAAAATACAAAACGAACTACACTGCAGTTGCATCAGTGTCATTTTGATATAAATTAATCAGTCATAGTCAAAGTTATAAAGTTAGGGTATTAAGGGCATTAAACAAAAACCCATTCAGAAAACCCGTAGACTTTGAGTGAATGGGAAATGTAAAAATGCTCACCTTTTTACAGATGCTTGGACTCCTTCTCTGCAGTACTCTATTGAGCTTGTCTGGCTGTATGTCAACAATCAACAATGCGAAAGCTTAAAACAAGATGAGTTAAGGGTTCACAGACAACAAAGGAAATATAGGTTTTGAAGCGTATTTAGTTCTTCCAAATCTCAGCAAACCTTTCTGTCACATGTCTTCCCGTTTCCTTTGACCCTTTGATGTTATTATTTGACAGATATAAACCTTTCCTCTGAAAAGTGACTGCTAGCCACCCTCCTAGCTGCCTAAAATGAACTATGAATTAGCAGAACTGTGTTTTGATGGTTCTTTTTTTTATTTGCAGCAGTGTTACTGCTGTTTCAAAATATTTCATGGTGCACATGTAGTGAGTTATATAGGTTAAATGTTTCAACATCTTTAACTGAACTTGAAATCAGACAGTGTATGTTATTGTATGTTTTAGGTCTGCGATCATATGTCTTTGTGTTTTGATACTTGCTCAAAATGACATTACCTCCATACATTATGTGCCTATTTTCGTTTCCAACTGTGTGTTTTGCAAACTAATGAGTCACCAAACAAATCCAGAATGTCAACAGCAGTCTAACTCTTTTTTTACGATCTGCAACCTAACCAGACTTTCCCCCACTCTTCATCTAGTTCATTATAACCATTTGAGTGCTTTTGAAATTACAGTGTTATTTCAGCATGCTGGAGCAACATTTTCTGCCAAAACAAAATACCCTGTGTCATAAGTACTTTTCTAAAATCTGAATACATTTTTTACTGCTCAGCTCTTATTGCTCATTCGCTGTCTCGTTTTTATATTCCAGGAAGTTCCCTCTGAAGCAGGGAGTGTCTGCATATAAAATGGTCTGCAGTTCTCTGCTTCATAGGTCAGAAGCTTGTTTATTTTGTCTTTGTGGCTACGTTCAGTCCCAACAAAATTACTTTTGTAGCCAAAAAAAAAAAAAATGAAGGAAAATTAAAGCTCCAATAATTGGCATGCATCATATTTTACATATTTTTGGTTTGAACTTTCCTCTCCATTCCAACATTTTTGCCTGTTCAACATGAACACAACGCTAATAATATTGATAAAGTCACTCAGTTATTCGATTTAGTTGTAAGCTAATTTACTCAGCACTTTTAAAGATTTTTGATAAGGGGGGACTGCTCACATATCTCTTCTTTGGTCCCTTTCTAGTCACACCCATACTGCACTTCACATACTGTACATTTTATTACAACTCTTCAGATATTATCAGCTCCACAGACACACATGCTAGATCCAGTGAAAAGGGGGAAAATGTAATTGGTCAAAGAAAAAAAGAAACAAAATAAAGCAAAAAAGAAACAATCATAAACAATTTTTGCTGCTTAAATGGGACTGCTAGCCAACACTGCTTGGGATGCCTTTATTCACTGTCTAATTATTTGCACTGTAGATGCCATGTCCTCTTCTATGACCATGGAAGGCCTCCGCAGTGCTTTTTCCACCTCTTCCAGCTCTGCCATCCATTCCAGCACTTCATCCAGTGACCAGATCCCAGTTCATAGCAGCAATGTTGAGCCAGAGGACAACAAGAGTGGCAGAGCAGTACCAGAGGTTGTTGGAGCCGAAGGTGGTAATGCTAACAGCAGCAGTGGGGGAGGAAGAGGCGCACCGCCCCAGGATCCACATCACCAGATGACCCCATCGAAGCGCCGCACTGTACTGAACATCTCTCCACCTCCACAAGACCTGCTCGACGACAGCCTTATGTCCTGCCAGGATGAAGCTTCCCTGGACTCAGAGCAGAGCAACAGCATCTGGATGGATGACTCACTCTCCAACTTCAGTCTCATGAGCAGCATCTCTTACAATGACAACACAGAAGTGCCACGGAAGTCCCGCAAACGTACCCCTCGCCAGAGGCCAGGTCCCAAATCTGTGCCTGCAGGAGAGGCTAGCATGGACGTATTTGATGCAGATAGTGCCAAAGGTCCCCACTTTGTCCTGTCACAGTTAGGCCCGGACAGCAAAACTGGACCAAAAGGAAGGTTTGTGGAACCCTTTGATAGATTAGTCATTTGTTGAAATACTTAAACTGAGATTAATTTGTTAGATTTCTAAAGGAGATTTCTAAAGCTTCTAGGTCAAAGTCTCTGAGGCTCTACTGGAGGGATAAACCTCATGCTTCAAATCTAATTAGCAGCTGTTCTAATGATTGATTAATCCATCCAATAATCCAGTCATTTTTCAAGCAAAATTGCAAATCTTTCTCTGATTCCAGATTCTTGCAGTTTTTTGTTGTCAAATATATAGTCATCAAAACATTTGAGTGATGGTCTAACCAAACAAGCACATTTAAGGCATCAAATATCCCTTTTCCAACGAAGTTAGTCTGGTTCTTTAACCGACTCTGTTCAAGATTCTTGAAACATTGGTTTCATCTTACGCTGCAGCTTTTGTTTCCACCGGTTTTGACATGACCCATTGCAGTTGGGATGCACAACAACCTGTAGAAAACAAACTTCAGGTCAAGAAAAACTATTTTTTTGAGTTGCTATCCAATTTATTTCGGTCAAAATGATCAGAACAGTTCAAAATTAGGAGCCCAAACCAGAATGAAACCGGTTCCATGATGGTGGAAAAGTCGCTACAGTGAGCTCTAAGAAATAGTGAATGGGTTTTTTTTTCTATTTTGCCAATTACTAAGAATTCTTTCATTTGTGCTTAATTTGAATCAGATCTGTTAAAATAATTGTAATTCTTATATTTTTAATGTTATATATTCAGTGAAGCCTCCTGCCCTGTATGAAAGTCTCTCCATTCAGGTTTTTCCAGTTATCTGTTATCCGTCAGTGGTCAAAGAAAACATTGACTCCACTAACTGTGGGAAGTTGTTTACTGAGTACTTAGTTGACTTTTTACTCATTATAAATTCTCTCATTGGTAGTTGTTCACTCCGGTAGGTACTCACCCTTTATTCTGTTATTATTTCAAAGGTCCTTCTGGATAATATCATCCAGCACTCACCCTGACTGTCTGCATAGGTATTATTAGGAAATGACCAGCGCACGACAGATGGAAATCTTCAACAAACTTCTCCAGCTCTAAATTTCCCACCACACGTTGAGTGAAGAAGAGCGGTCAGATCAGAGGGGAGGGAGGGGCAGGATACTGAAGTACAAACAATGGTCGGCCACAGTGAATCACAGAGCCTCTCTCAAAGACCTAGGATAAGCAGAGCAGATTAAATAAACAGATTACTCTGAACGCTTTAAGGGCTGCAGATAGAATATGCTTGACTGATGGAGGGCCTTTTAACTCTGCACTGCACAGAGCATCGCGTGGTGTTAACGAATCTGTTAAAGCAAGTTCCTGCACATTCTTTGCTTTTTTCCCCACACAATACCAGTTGCCGTTATCTAAAATAAAAATGTCATAAAATGTTCAAATTAGAAGTGATCTGAATGGTCTTTGTTGCAGCTCTGATGATCCTAAGACAACCAAACAGAAAGGAGGAACTCTTTTGATGCAATACCCACAGAAGTGTGAAGGGAAGGAGCTGAAGATCCTCGTTCAGCCTGAGACTCAGCACCGAGCCCGCTACCTGACCGAAGGCAGCAGAGGGTCAGTGAAGGACCGCACTCAGCAGGGCTTTCCTACTTTAAAGGTAACTGTTAAACCCCTCACATGACTTTTGTAATGACTTTTTGCTATAGTGTGCCTTTGTTGAAGTTAAAGTTAATGATTTGGTTATTGCCAAAGGCTTTGAAATAAGTGTGCGAGTAAGGTTTGCTATTTTTGGAGCTGCAGGAGCCGTTTGGCGATAAATGTCAAATATGTTCCAGGTGGATGAGTAGAGCTCATTGTGTGTCAAAAGCTCTACTCCAATTGTGCCAATTGTTTTATATCTGCTCTGCCTTATGGTGCCCTGTTATGTTTTCTTAATGTTTTAGGGAGTTTTGTATTACATTTTTAGAGAGGAGTGTCTTTGTAGAACTCTTATCCCGGAAAGGTTTGGACACTCTTTATCCCTAGCAACTACTTCAGGGTTTAACAGGTGACCTCAAATGCATTCATCTGCCTTTTTCTTGTGTAAGTAACCAACCAGATGGTTGTGTGAGGAAAGGTCTAGTAGTTAGTAATATTTTATGAAAAAAAAAAACAACATTTTGAATTATCCGTGAAAAAGGCAGAAGAACTAAGAAAGGAAAGGAAACTTTCTAGTTCTGCTTTGTACATCTTTGGACCTCAGGCACTAGCTTTCTTGTGGAAACTAAAGAAGATTAAAAGTGGTCTCAACAGAGTGAGTTTGGAGCCAGACTAGAGACACTGTCTAGCATTTGATCATCAATTTGGTCTGTTTTTTATAGTTGTTTTGCCCGGGAGGTGATTTGGAGATGAATCTTGAAACAAAGTAGCGTGAGTGCTGCTGGATGTTTGTACGGTCAGGGTTTGTGAAGAGTAGGGAGAAGAAGGGGATAACAAGAAGAGGATAACAAACACAGGGAGGCTTTTAAAACTAGATTGCACAAGAGTGTAGAATGAAGATAATACAAGGCTGATAAACAAGCATAAAAATCGAGGGAGGGACACATGAAGATGAATTGCTTGTTGAGAAAATGCCAAAATGCACTCAGCTAACATCACTTAGGGCATCTGCTTGACAGGCAGGGAAGTATACATCTGCATCTAGCATCATCACCATATATATATCTATCTTCCTACTGTTTATTGTTTGGTAAACTGATTTAATTATGCCTTTTTTTACTTCCACAGCTGGAGGGAGTAAATGAGCCGGTGGTCTTGCAGGTGTTTGTTGGAAACGATACGGGGCGTGTAAAGCCTCATGGATTTTACCAAGCATGCAGGGTGACAGGCCGCAACACCACAGCGTGCAAAGAGGTGGACATTGATGGCACAACTGTCATCGAGGTGTCCCTTGATCCAAGCACCAACATGACACTAGCGTACGTACTTTTTTGACATTGAATTTGGGTTGGTTTTTTGTGTTACATGTTATTTCAATAAAGAATTTTATTTTGAAATGTTAAACAACAAACTGTGCCCCTACATTTTTGCTCTAACACTATAAAGTTTCTTGTTTAACCGTTTACTGACATTGTCTTTCTGTGCAGGGTGGACTGTGTTGGGATCTTGAAGCTCCGAAATGCCGACGTCGAGGCTCGCATTGGTGTGGCTGGCTCAAAGAAGAAGAGCACACGGGCTCGGCTGGTGTTTCGGGTCAACATCCCCCGTCCAGACGGTTCAGTGCTAACGCTACAGACGCCCTCATCTCCAATACTGTGCAGTATGTCAGTCTCCTCTAGTTACAATCGATTGTATAGATATTTAGATAAATTCTAGTATATTATTTGCTATTTTTAAGCAGCTTCAACTGAGGCATAGCAAGCAGTTGACCTGTCACCTACTTAGTTAATAAGTACCACTATAAACTGAGCTGTTTTCTTCTCTGTTATCAATATTTAATATAGCCTGAGGTCATGAGGCTGCTGTCGTTTGATGTCCACATTTAGAGACAATGTGTAAAGATCCATCCAGATTACAGTTTTATTTAATAATGCACAGCGTGTGAGGGTGTGGTTGGTTTCATAAACAGGAAAGACGCTTAGGGCCATAAGAAAGTTTCCGAGTAAGTAGATTTGTAATACTGCTTTGAGAGAGACAAGGGAGAAAGAAAAGGGAAGGACGAAACAATAGAGGTGTGTGGAGCCAGCTTGCAATCCAGGGAAATATCTTTCCACAAAACAAAAAAAAAAAATGGTAATCCGCCTTTTCATTTGTGCGTGTGTGGGTAGTTGAAAAGGTATGTGAAATGTGTTACAGGACAGGGGAAGTGATTTTGTGTTTTTTTTTCTCAAAATTGGTTGTTCTTCGAGCCATTTTAGAGGTATTATTTGAGTTGTGTTTATTCAGAGTATCTGCAGGTTTTGAAAAGTATTAGGTTGCATAAAATTTGGTCTGAGAAGTTTGGTTTAAAAAGTTTTTGTATCAGCTCGATCAGACCTATGGCAAACAATGTCACTTTATTATGGGCAAATGTGTCAGTTCCTAGTTGTATTGATTGAAATCATTATACCATTAGGAGTTATTGTTTAATTCACTGAAACAAGGTGATTTTGTAATAAACAACTGTTTTTATTAAAAGTTCTTAAATTTAACTTAGAGAGCCCTTCAGTAACCCTTGTAAAGTTCAGAGCCCAAAACATCTCCAGTGGGTTGTAGTCTCTTGTTTATTTATGGCTATTTATGTTTGGTCACATTCACTGTGTTGCTTATAGTGTCCAAAAAGCCATTGTATCACGTTGAAATGATGCCTGGCAACCCCAAAACAAGTTTAACTAAATGCATTGATATAAAATGTGTCTACTATGGCTTTTTTCAAATTGTTGAGGCGTTGTCATCAATATTTATTTTTATTCTATGAGTATGTCATTGTTATTTTTCTGTATTAAATATTGGATGAAAATTAGAAAACATACTGATATAAAATAGAATAGTAAGGGAGAATACAATAGTAAGGGTGAAAATCTGAGGGATTACAGACTATTCATAGCTTTGTATTTTGTTTTCTATGGTTTAATTAAGGCGTAACATCCATGTGAAATGGTTAAACCAATATGCTTCTTTTTATTTCACTGATAAAACTGATATTTTCTGTATCTGCTCTGTTTATAGCTCAGCCTGCAGGGGTGCCTGAGATCCTGAAGAAGTCACTGCACAGTTGCTCAGTGAGAGGAGGAGAAGAGGTCTTTATCATTGGCAAAAACTTTCTTAAAGACACCAAAGTCATATTTCAGGAGAATGTTTCAGGTAATAAAAAATTGTTATATTATGAGAATAAGATTTCTTTGTGTATATTTTGGGTTCATGCATACACATTTTTTTCTTCATCATCTTCTCTCTGTTCCAGATGAGAAATCATGGAAAGCAGAAGCTGAAATTGACATGGAGCTGTTTCACCAGGTAGAAATCAGATTGTTCTTGAGTTATTTTTATAGCAACTGATTAATGCCAATCACTAATGAGCTGGGTAGATAGAAGTAGCCATTTCAGATTTGTATGGGGCTTTAGACGTAATCATCTTAAATGGCTGCTGGTTCAAAGGTTTGAGTAGTCTTATTGTGTTCTGACCTAATTACACTCTCAAAGGCTATACTTATAGAGTGTGTCTCAACAGTTCACTTTAAGCCTTTTCACTTGTAAACAAAATGGTCAGAATTGGATGAATTGATGAATTTGCAGCTAAAAGAAAAGCTTCTTGCGTTTAACTGTCTGGATGACATTATGTTGTTTGATCAAGTTACACTGTGGAGTTTCTTATAAAGAAAACATTTTTCTTTGTTTAGATTAATTGTTTGACCCTGCTACCCTCTTTCTTTTTTTCTACGTTTTTTCCATTAAGGTATAATAGACCTGAATTCTCGGGGTGCCCCTCAGCCTTGCTTGCAATTTTGACCAGTGGCCACTTCCGGCATTGCAGCAAAAAATGTCCCTGCAGCCCGAAAAGCATTTGTGATATTGAGTTAAATTATGACTCCTTCTATTTTGGATTTTTGATCCATGGAGCTTAATTCATACAAATTTGCTTGAGCCGCAAAAAGATATTTTAATTTTTTAATTTTCTGGCTCCATCTTCACACTGTGAAGTCTTTGAGTCGAGCAGTAACACATGGCCAGGCTAGCTGGAGAAACTCTACTGTGCAAATTGAGTGGACCACACAACCAGGAAGCAAACTCAGAAACTTGAAAACTTTTGGTGTATGCTGCCAAGAAAGCAATTCTCATTGGATTAAATGGACGCCATGTTTTGGTTCACTATGTAGTTCTATTTAAAATCCATGGTATTTTGCAGTTTGGGACATTTCTGGACATCACATTTGTGTAGCCCCCAGCCAATAAAACGTAACAACCAGGTCCAGACCTCACTGTGAAACAATCAGAAAATAACATTTTATTTTTCACACGGATTCATTTTATCTAACGCTGCCTTGACTGATCTGTTTACAAATAGCAAACAAGAAATCCAGCATGTTATTTCTTTAGGTTGGCTGGTTACCTTCTTTTCTGTACATTTATAGGAAAAATCTTCATAACTAAATGCAGAGTTATCAATGTATAATTCCAATATTCTTACTCTTTTGCCGCCTCCCTTCCATTACATGTTTACATTACAATGTTCTGCACTCGCCATGCTCATGATGTGCTGATAGAGCACAAGATACACACAAGTGATGACCTGCCAAATATTGCCCTTTCCTGTCACTAGTGTACCTTCAGTTGTTTTATATATGTCAAATCAACTCACCCTTTAACTCAGATAACATAACTGTGTTTATGCTCTACTGTGGTTTTCATTCTTTTGATCTGACTCTTTCTGAATGATCACCTCAAAGAATCACTTGATAGTGAAGGTTCCTCCATACCAGAACCAAGCCATCACCTCTTCAGTGTGTGTGGGGGTATATGTGGTGACAAATGCTGGGAGATCCCATGATGTCCAGCCGTTTACCTACACTCCAGATACAGGTTTGTTCATCTGCTAAGTCACACAGGGTGTCTCTTAATCTGTCCTTCTTTTGACAATCAAGTGATGAGAAGACAATCTTGTTAGACAACATGCCACCCTCTGATAATGAGGTTATTGTTTACTTTTAAGATTTACTGGCCGGCACAACAGCTGGCAAAACAAAACAAATTGTGTTTTTTCTTTTTTTCTTTTTCTTTTTACACATAAGCAAGAGCTGCATCAGAGCTTTGCTGAATTTAGGCTTGCAAAGCTTTTTACTCAACACCACCACCTACAGTTCAGCAGGAACAGAGGAAATATTAGCAACCATTAGCAATATCTTCCAGCGGCCCAGAGTCATCCACATTCAGGACTGTCTTTTATCAACATTTTTAAACATTGAAAGATGTGATCATCAAAGTAACAAAAATGAAACTGTGAACACTGTTATTTTTGGTGTAACATTATAATTGTGCCATGTTTAACTTTCCAGTTTTGTGGGTTCGTAGGGATAAGAAAATCTTTCTGTAATGTCTTTTGCAGCAAAAAATGATGTTCCTGTGAAGAAAGAGATGCCTTCTCCAGTGAAGACTTGTTCATTTGATGAACAAATTAAAGGTTCTTCGTCCTCTGTGAACTATTCTACATAACCATGATTGTAGCTTCCCATGTGAAATATATTTATTTGCTAATATACTGCACATAGAATCACATACATGCTTTGAATAAGAATTTGTATATATTCCTTGTTCTTGCTCCTAAAGTTATTGATGGTGCCCTAATGCCATCGATGTTGCCTTTAGTGAAGAGAGAAGATGTCACTCCAATGGAGGTCACCAGCAACCTCCAGTCTTCTGGTGTATTCAAGGTGATACATCCATCTTTAAACTCATTAAAGGCCTAAGTAAAAACTATTGCATAGTGGTTTAGATTGGATTGAAATCTAAAATGATTAGTACAATTTGGTGTAGTTAATACTTGAATAGAGAATAGCGAAGTGTGGACTGTACACTTGTAATGGAATATAACTGACTAGCATCTAAGAGCAAAACAAAGCACATCTTTTATGCCTATTTTGTGGTTTCAGCAGACTGGTGACCTGTGTCCGGCCCCACAGAATGCAGACATGAGTGCAAGCCATCTAAATAAAAACCGACCATTCTCCAACAACCTGTCTCAGCCTGCAGGCGACACTGACAAAAGCCAGGCTCCTGTTTTTACCAACACAGAGCCCTTAGGCACTATCCAGAAGCAGGACATTGCAGCCACCAGCTCCTTCTCTGTTCCTGCCGACTCACTGCTCCAACAAACCTCACAGCAGTTTCTCCTGGAGCCCAGAGAGGGCATCGGGCAGGAGAGGCCCGGCAGTGGCTCAGGTGCTGTGGGGAGGCTATGTGGAGAACCTGCACCTCAACAGCAGCAACTGCCGCTTTTCCCCCCAGATGAAGTGGCCCAGCTGGAGGAGGCAGTGAGGCAACTAAAAGCCAAAGGGTACTGTAATTTACCACTTCAATCTGAAAACGCAATGGCCAAACAGCAGCAACAACACATCCAGCACCAACAACACATCCAGAAACAGCAAATTCAGCAGCAGCAACAGCAACAAATTCAGCAACAGCAGCTTCAACAGCAGCATCAGCAACAGCAAGTTTTGGAGAATTTACAGCAGCAGCTGTTTCAGTCACAGATTCAGATGCAGTGTGGGATGTTTCAGGACGCCTCTCAGGGCAAGAACCCAGAGCAGCAGGGCTCAACACAAGGAGTGGTGCCAAACCAGGGCACTCTTTTCCAACAGGCCCAACAGCAGCAGCAGCAGCAACAACAGCAGCAGCAGCAGCAACAAGCAGCTCTCTTTCAGCAGGCGACTGACTTGCTCTCTATTCAGACCAACTTCCTCCAGCAGACACCCTCTCACCCTTCACCACCCATGTTCCACGCTCCCAGTTCTTTGGCTGAAACACAAGATCCACAGGGGGGTTTGTTTCAGAAAGCTTCTCAGGAGCAGGTCCAAGCCGCTCTCTTCCAAAATACCATGACAGTGCTACAGTCTCCAGACCAGCAGCCCTCTACACCTGGACTGTTCCTCCCTCAGACGTCCCTCCCCTCTCAGCTTACAACCAGCAGTTCTCAGCAGCAGCAGCAACAACAGCAGCAGCAGCAGCAGCAGCTGGCCTTCCTCAATGCTCTACAAACTCCAGCCCCTGAACCACAGTCAGTATTTCAGGCTCAGACACAGCTCTCCCCTATCCAGCAGAGAAGCCCCATGGAGCAACAGCAGCCTTCCCAGCCTCAGCCCCACACACAGACACCCCAGCAGGCATCCCTCTTTCAGAACATCTCCCCACATCCATCTGCAAACACACTTTCTCCTGGCCAGCAGCAGCAACAGCAGGCTGGCCTGCTGTTCTGCAACAACCCCCTGTCCACCCCGGACCAGGCCTCCAGCCTCCTGTTCAGCAGCCAGGGCCAGATGCCGCCACTGACCAGCAGCAATCTGGTTTCCCAAGAGCCCCAGAACCCCTCTATGCTCTTTTCCCAAGCCAGCATGGTGACAGTAAACCAGCAAGATCGCTCTGAGCCCATGGCCTTAGGGAACCCCACCGATCCACGACAGCAAGTCATGTTTCAGGATCAACAGCCGATGCAGCTGGGCAGTGGTGCAAACAGCCGGCAGGAGCAGCCTGTGGGTCTCTTTATGCCTCAGTCCAACATGGCCTCTCTGCAGGGGGGACTGGCTGCTCAGGAGCTTGCGCAGTCAGCCATGTTTGCCTCACAGAATGGCGTGGCAAACCTCCAGACGACCACCTCCTCCCCTGTTCAACAGCCAGGAACACTGTTTCAGACTGCTGTCAGTGGGAGCATCAATCAGCCCAGCCAGCCTCAACAACCTGGACTCTTCCTCTTTGGGATTCAAAACGGTGAGGGCTTGATTACACAGGTGCTGTTGAAAACATTAATGACTGCCAACAAGTTCAGATGGCAGAAAATATTTGAACCATCTTCACAAATGACTGAAAGCCAGTGACAGCTGTTGTTAACTCCCTCACCTAATTGACATATTGAATCCCTCACAAATTAAAAGATAGTTACAGAAAGTTAATGGAGAGCTGATTGGGAAATCTTTGTGCAACCTTTAAAAAAACTCAAATACTTCATGTAAATATTTATTTATTTTGACAAAAAAGTTAAGATGACTTTTTGAAGCTTTCAACTACATCTTGTGTCTTCCTCAGTGGGCGGAGCTGCTAAGTTGTCATAGAATTCACATTAGATTTAATCCATTTAACTTGGTCCTTTTCAGAAATTAGTTTCTTAATTATGAATCTTTGTCTAATTATTTGTAATTGTTACTTTATTCCCCTTTTTATTGCAGCATCAAACCAAACATACATGACTGAATTGCTTTATGACCATTTCAAAGGCTCCCTTGATCCTTCTTACAGATGGGCAAAAAATAATTGTGATATTATTAATAATTGCCAAATGCCAAATTTCTCTGCACTAAAAAACAATGTGTGTTTACATATGAAAAGCATAAAGACACGCGGAGAATTATATTTGCCTAACAAACTCAAAGTCTTGGCTATCGTGTCTTCAGTATGCATTGACAGTACTGTAAGTGTGAAGTTGTAAACTCATTTTGACCGCCTGTTTTGCTCCTTTTTTTGCAGAATGTGGCCAGCTGATGAACTCTCCCGGAAACACGCTGTCAGATCAGATCATCGCCATCAGCCAGTCTGGTCAGAACCAGAGAGAAAGTGACGCACACATCCAGTCTCTGCTCAGCCAGTCCCTGACTCAGCCTGGGTCTGTGCAGAACAGCATGACAGCCTCTCAGAACATGGAGAAGATTGATGACCTGCTTGTCAGCCTGCAGGAGTCAGGCAGCAACTTAACTCGTTCATATTAACCTTCATAAAAGTTCATGGATCTGTCTTTTTCTTTTTCTTTTTTAACTGATAATGTCCTGAAGTCAGAATACTGTTTGTTGATAAGCACATGCAGAAAAAGATTTGTTAAAACAACCCTGCATCATGAAGTTTGAGACAAACTGAACATTATGTGCTTATATCTGATGACCAAATATTATTATTATTATTATACACATTATTTGGTCTTCTTCGGGATTAATGAAATTATTGTTGAGGACAAAGTTATTTGCAGGCAGTGAACTCGGAAATAGGTTTTGGATTTCTTTGATGGAAGAACTCCAAGCGAGAACAGAAAGCTTCACTTTTAGTTTAGTAATAATTAGTAGTAGTTTTAGTAATTTTAGTTTTAAGTTTAGTTATTCATTTTACTTGTGAATTTTTGTGTATATCTGTAGATAGACTATCACTGATGTTGCCTTCATCATCTTTCAGTTCTCGTGGCGTTTTCTAAAGTATTCTCCAAAGTATTTAGTGGTTTCCATGAATAATGTTCCCTTAAATGCATCTTTTGTCTTTTTTGTTGTATGGAGGGTAGAGTGTGTGGTACATGAGGAAGGGTTGGACTGCTTGTGGTATGTATAGATGAAGGTAGCCACTGTTGAAGTGGTTTGAAAAAATTATTTCACATGATGCAACAGTGCAGAATGAGTGTTGAAAGAAGGTTGGAGAGGCAGAGAAATGAAAGGTAGAAGAACTGAGGAAATGACTAGGAAAGTTTTTTGTTTTTTAGAAATGTGGGTACTCTTTATTTCAATGTTTAAACATTGATTATATAGATCAATTTACTAGCTGTCGCTGATAGCACACAAAATGGCTTTTATTAATGATATGATATAAAATTAAAGCAAGTGAGTAGGTGTATAAATAATGTGGTGTATTTTTAAAACGCCTGGCTTAGTACCGTAATAACTAAAAAAATAATATTGGTCGTTCAGACAACAGCTATAAAGTGAAAATGGTCACCTCCAGATGTGAAACTTATCTTCCAATATTAGATACCTTCTCCACCACAGTGTACAGATGGCATTTTGTGACATAGATTAGCAAACAAACACAAACTGTGTCAAAACAAAACAAAAACAAAACAGATTCTCCCTTGAATACATGACAAAAAGATGACTCTTTAAAGAAAGTGTGGTGGTAGAATATCCTAAATATTGACTGCGAGTTCTCTTTTACATGTTATTTTCAGCACTTTACGATGCTGTTCTTTGTGACCACTCTACTCATGCAGGGTACAGTACAGTCCCACAGGAGGTGGTGTTTTTCCTCATTGTTTACCGTGAAGAATATACATTTTTTTTAACCTAACCATTGGATCAGAAATTATTGTAATTACTCAGCTTTATTTGCATCGCAACATTCGTGTGGGGGAGCAGACAAAAATGTGTTCCTTTCAAGCCAGTGTCTATAAAATGTTCACTGTCAGTTACAGCTTTTTTCCTGTTGGTTTAAAATTGTGTAATATTTGCCAGCCATGTTACAACGATCATTATTCATTCCAAAAAACCTAATTCATTATTTATTCCTGACAAACTGTTTTATAATCCTGGACCAATGGGTGAAAAATGTTGATCAATACATTTTTATCCAAATAATGTCTTCTTCAGTTAACATGTAACTCTTATTTAAATACACGCATCAGTGGGAAAGTAGAATGTAATATAGTACATTATTATTTCTTTTGTAATAAGGGTTAGAACATTATGTGTTTTAGTGTCATTCAGCGTCAGGCACGCATGAACTGGAGTAGTATTGTTAAACCAGCCAGTAAAGAGCCTTTTTTGAACCAGTTTTATTAATGTGTTGGATTGGGTGAATGTTGTGGTTTGTTGGCTAGAACTGAACATTAAACATCTCATCCAGGTTAAGGTATTAACACGCAGGAACAGAGCCCATTTTACATGTTTTCCTCGTTAATGTACATGTTTTTGTCTGCAGTTGGCCGGCGGCCTCAGGACCAAAGTTTGAGTCGAATCTTGCTTTGCATAAATCCTGGTGACAGGCCAGTTTTATGGCTCCTGAGCATTTATTCTTTCTCTTTTTTTTTTACTTACTTACGTGCAAGTTAACTTTTTTAAGTTAATTTTTTGCCATCATTATGTGGCAAAAAGTCCTGCTGCCATTCTTTTCTTTCAGTTTGTTTGTTGTGTTGTTTTGGCAAAAAAAAGAAAAAGAAAGAAAAGATGTTTGTGTCATGTTTAGTTTCACTGTAAGTGTTTGCGTGAACAAGGGGCTGGTTTCTCTGATGATGAAAGAATCAGCTCAGTCGTTGTCTTTGTTTTCTATGTACAGTTTGTTAAAAACACCGTTACATTTTATACACTTCAAAATCACAAACAGCTGTTTTATGATGGAGATTACCTAAACTTGACTTAATGTGATTTGTGGAACTACGGTTGAGCAGTTTGAGTGGTTTTTAAAGGGACCCTACTCCTGAAGGAAACCTGACTTTGGAGAAAAGAGCTATCTGTGATTGGCTTTCTTCAACTTGTGAAATAGAAGAACTAAGATTTCCAGTGTTGAGTATTTATGATTTTATTTGTTTTTTGTTTGTTTTTTAAGTTTAGAGAGACTATCTTTTTTTTTATTATTATTATTATTCGTATAGTATCTGTGCCTCTTTTCGGAGAAGCATCTCTAATTTATTTGTGTGTTGGTTATTATCTAAATTGTTCCCTGTAATCATTATATCGTCAGTGTGATTTGACCCCCCACACCTGCTGATGGTGCAAGTGGCACCTTGTGATAATAATGATAAATGAGATAGAAAAGTCTTCATAAAGTATGAGTAACATGTACATTCCTGTGTGCCATTACTCTTTTGTGATTTTCGAAGGTGTAGCTGCAATCATACACACCTCATTGTACATATCATGGGGCCCTGTAGTCCTTTTTTGACCAAATACAGCAGGGCAAAAATGGCAGTCTTTACTGAAAATCCTACAAAACACGACCAACTTATTTCAGTATTTTTACTATGAATATAGTGCTGAATGTGATTGTAAATGTCTCACTTAGATGCAGAATGTTCTTTTATACACAAACTGGGGAGGTAATTACTTTCTTGAAATTACAGTTTCCTCTTTTGTGTGTATGTACAATGTAACTGGAGATCAGAAATATATAAAAGTGTGACTTATTATACAGTCACTACTAGTTGTATGGAAAAGAGTGGGGTTATTGATTAAAAAAATGGTTCTCATTTTTCTTTGAGGCGACGCTTGACTGTCTCTGTTTCTTGCAATAGAACAAGATGTGATTTAACATTACCAGAAAAATCAATCGTTAAATTTCCCTAAAATTAGACACTAGCAGGTATTGTACATGTGCCTTGAGGAGATGTTGTAGTAGCGACCAGATTGATGTTTTACCATTGTTGCCTGTTTAATACAAAGCTGGTTCTGCCGGCGACGATTAGTCCTCGTTAATTAGAATGTATTAAGCCATAAGACTTTAAGTGTACTTTAAACGCTTGACAACAGTGACCAGATAAACGTGGTTGTGGTTGGTAAATGTGTTGTGCAATTTCTGTCAAGCATCTAACTTGTTTGTACTGAAGTGTCCGTTGCATTTATGTTGTAAGACGTAGATGCAGGCAAATTTTCTCTGAAACTGCTATGCAGCTAATATACTGTAAATGTAGATCTGTTAGTTTTTGAATATATATTTTTCTAAATAGCCTCTCCAAAGTAGGAAAACCAAAGTAGATGTTCTTTCTGTTATTTATGTTGCTTGTTGAAATATTTTCTGATGCTTTGGGTGCTGCCTACAAATGATTTTAAATCTTTTTAAGTCAGCTATAATGAAATTTCTCTTCTCAACAGCCATCTTAGACATGTTTCTTTTTTAGGGGGGGTGAGACAAGTGTCACTAATATTTTCAGTCTTCTTTTATTCCCCTCTTGCCTTCAGGGTTTATTTAGAGGTTTGCATTGTATCCATTGTATTACTGTTTACTGGTGCAGTGGTTCTTGATCTCTCTGATTTCTCTCAGGGCCTCTGAGTTACCAGGATGTCATGTCATGCTCACACATCTCCTTAAAAGTTATTGAACACTAGATTTGTTTATTTCTGTAACTTCGGAACAATCGCAAATTCTGCAAAAACATGTGTAAACAATGTAATTTGCTATTTGTTATTTTCCATCTGTAAAGTCTCTTCCCAAGTGGACCACTCTTCTAGTAAACAGACAATTATTGTTCATGGAAAAAGTGAGGTGTGAAATTTTGCCTTTTTGTTTCCAACCTTGTGAACAACTGTCAAATAATCACCCATGGGGAAAAAACTCTATATATTTGGCTTTTGTTGGGGCGTTTTTATTCTCTTGCAATTTAATATCTGTTAACTTGCTGCTATCTGTATTAAACATATATACCTAAAATTGTACATCTCTGAGCATTTATTGAAAAAAAAATCTCTATTTTTAATGCAGACTCTTAAAGCAATACAAACATTATTTAAAGGATTATTTAAAGGACATATCATCCCCTGTATCATGAGGTAGAAGATGATTCTTTTCTTTCTTCTTTTCTTTCTTACTTCACATGTTTCTGGGTTATCTGTGAGATACGTGGGTGTTCAAAGTGTTCCTATCTATACCACAAAATGTGTTATGCTTCAACAGTAAGTTTGATGATAAATGATTACACCAAGGCTTCCTCATGAATATACAGTCTAAAGGAAATTAAAAGAAAAGCTTTTACCAATACACAGGATATGATGTTTGTAGTGCTTGTGCAACACTGGGAAAGTACCTAAACCTGACTTTATTAAAAAAAGATGACCCTCCAAGTTGTAAACCAAACGCTGTGATTATTTTATGTGAGGTTTAATGTGTATCTGGGTAAAATATAGACACAAAAGGTCTTTTGAATTCATGCTATAGAGAATCATGACTATTTATGATGGATTTGAAGTTGAGTCTAATATATATAAATTGACCGAGACCTTGATTTAACCACATTGATTGCCCCCTGATTACTTATCTTAGGGAGAAGGATTAGGTGATGTAATTTCAATTGTGTCACCAACTGACATCCACATTTCTGTGAATTGTACTGCAATGATCCATGGTCCTTGGGGATAAATAGCTGTCTTCTGACCTCTGCTTCACTGCCACCATCAGGTCAGTCATTTCACTACCCCCACTGCTATATAAAGGGCTGCCTACTTCAATTGCAGTGGTAAATGTGAAGCCTCTAAAGTTCACCATGAGACATTCTTATATCACTTCAACTGATACAAGTCTTGAAATCTCGACTGTTGCTGAGCGGCAGGTTGTTGATCCATGTTGCAACTTTAGCTTTTTGTAGAACTCTAAAAAATGCTACAGGATTTAAACATTTGGTAAAGTATTAATCGCCGGTTTCCGGTCTCCTCAATTCCGACAGTCACCCAAATGCGTCATCAACAAGCGCATAGCGTTTTGCGGCGCGTGCGCTTCAGTTGATCTCTCCGGGCGCGCACCATCCACAACATGGCAGACGTGACAGCGGTGGACGAAGCGACACTCAGCAAAAAGTGAGTTTATTCCGCTCTTGTATCGCTTATTTAACAATTCTCTGTTCTCCAGGCAGTGTTATTTTCCTCGAACATTTGTCTCTTGTAGCAGCCTTGACCCTTCCCGTTCGGCTTTGCAGTACTACTTAAAATGTTGCATCAGGTCTGAAGATGTGCGGGTTCCCATATGGAGTCCGACTGAAACCAACATATCCGAGGACGCAGTTCATTTCCGTCTGTGGTATTTGTAGTCCTGAACGTCGTCCGAAGCCTACCTGGGCAGTGCATGTCATTATTGAGTAAAACTACAAGATCCAAAATGCATTAAAAGAAATGTCCTCTCACATTGAAGCGTGTAGTCGTGTTGTATTATTGTGTCTGATATCAGTATTAAAGTGCGATGTGGTTATTTGTGGTGATTTACTGTAGGGGAGCCATCTGTTGTTTTTTTAGGCGCACTTGAGTGTCGACATGATTCTTAATATTGCTAACTACGTTGTGTTTCGGTCGTTTTCACTTTCGTTAGGCTAACTACTTGCTAGCGGGACGTGAAGTTGCCTCTGTAACGTTATGCCAAGGACGTTATCATTGTACCGTTGTATGTCTGTGGCACATCCGCCTTGGTAACCATAAGTAACAGTGAAACTAGTTTCCTCTAATGTCAAGTTCATTTTACTGTTGCGCTATGACTGGATTTTTGCTTCAGTGAGGGTCTTGGTATAGTCAATTAGAGCTGTATTATCCCCGACAGCTTGCTTCAGTTATTCAAACCAACGTGTTGATGCGTTGTGACTGAATATTAAGTCCTTCCAAGTCTTTAAATTATTAACGTTGTCTACAGAGAAGTAGAAACACTGAGAGAACAAAGGAAGGAACTGATGCACTTTATTTAGGCTTCAGTTTATTTTGTCAAGCAAATAAAGTTGTGTTTCCGTGACTGAATCTGGTACAACACGCTTTTATTCCAGCTATAAATCAGCAGAAAATGAAGACTGAACTCCAGGCAGGGGATTATGTGTCCTGTGTCATGCAAACTCAAGGAGAAGATTAACAGGATGTAACAGGGTGTTCCTCTGTATATCAATGACGTTATCATTATATTGCTGTGTGCCTGCCCACCATCCGCCTTGCTAACCAAAAGCAAAAGTAAAATTATTTTACTGTTATGTTGTAATACATAATAAGTTCATTCCACTGCTGTGCTATATTTGATGTGAGTTTGTACCCCATTGACTGACCCCATTGGATTTGTACTCCAGTGAGGGTCTTGGTGTAAAGAAGAGCTTTATTAACCCCAACAGTTTTTTTTAATCACCTTTTATTGCCTGGTGGGCCAGAGGCAGCCTTTGCTTTAAATGATGTACAATGTCTTTGTATATACATATATATGTCTATTTTCTCAGGTGTGTTCGCTGGCTGTGGTAGCTCAACATGCTGTGTCTGGTCAGAGCAGCCAGGCAGCAGCTGTGCCAAGCCTTTGGGGTCAGGGGACAGTGGTTAAAATATGCACCCCCATGTACAGCTGCAGTTCCAGCTCAAATTTACGGGAACCGATGGAGAGGTGACAAAAGGTTGGTGGCTTTTCCATTCCAGTGAGAAAAACAACCAACCTTTTGTCATCGGAGCAAATGTGGTCCCCTTCCCCCTGTCTGCATGATTGTTATTAGTCTGTCTCTGTTTTTATTTAGTTGTGTTGTGGCCTTGTTTTATTTTGTACTTCATTCACCACAATTGAGTAAAACATACGGTGTAGTTTTGTGGAAAATTGTATGTGTTCAGTTGAACAGTTAACCATTCTCAGGTCAAACTTTAATATTTAACCTATGACTCATCTTTGATTGCTCCGATCTTTCTGTATCAGTGAGCTGAAGAGGCGAATGAAAGCTGAGAAAAAGGCGGCAGAGAAGGAAGCCAAGGTCAAAGAGCAGGTGGAACAAAAGAAGGAATCCAATGACCAAGGAGCGCAACAAGCCTGTGAAGATGAGGAGACACTTGATCCGAATGTGAGATTTTCTATATGGTCATTATTATTCACGTATTACTTTTTATGCAATTGATGTATTGGTCAATGTCTTGTATGAATTAATGTATTTCCTTCTCACATAGCAATACTTCAAGATCCGCTCCCAGGCCATCAGTGAACTGAAGGGCACAGCACAGGACCCGTACCCACACAAGTATCATGTAGACTTGTCCCTCACAGAGTTCATCGAGAAATACAATAATCTACAGCCTGGAGACCAGCTGACTGATGTCGTCCTCAATGTGTCAGGTATTAGGAACATTTAGGATCTTAAACATATTTCCTTTTTTTTGTATGTACAGTGTAATCCAACAGTAGATTCCCAGCTAAGATGAATGTATGATTGGTAGGTCGTGTCCATGCTAAGAGGGTGTCTGGTGCCAAGCTGCTATTCTATGACCTGCGAGGTGAAGGTGTCAAGTTGCAAGTCATGGCAAACTCCAGGTAGCGAATCACTATCGTGTTTAAAAACATTATTTGCATTTGTTGGTTTTACTGTAATGCCTTTTAGTTCTTGGGTATTACTACAATAACCTGATGGATTAGTACAGTCAATATATTTTTACTAATTTTGACTGATAGACTGTCTTCACAGTCATAGTTTATCATTGCATCCTTAACTTTTTTCTTTACTCCCTGTGGTGAATACTTTTCAGTTCAGGGACTTCATTTTTGTATATCGTTTTTTACTGTCAGGAACTACAAGTCTGAGGAGGAGTTTGTGGCCATCAACAACAAACTGCGCCGTGGTGATATCATCGGTGTCCGTGGAAACCCAGGCAAAACCAAAAAAGGGGAGTTGAGCATCATACCCATCGAGTTAACCCTACTGTCACCATGTTTGCACATGCTGCCCCACCTCCACTTTGGCCTCAAAGACAAGGTAAGGGCCACCACGAGTATACACAGTGTGTGTTATGCATTTAGTGCATAGCTGCATACTGATGCAAAGTGTTTTCAAAGTATACCACATCCTCACCATCACACTACAATAAATTTGTAGACCTACAATATGTGGAGGAAACGCAGTTTCATGTTGCTTTTCTCCTGTTGTACAAACACTTTTGCCAGAATTTCTTCCAAATCAGTTTGTGCAGTTGATCTCATAATGCCTCTTTACCATTGTTGCAATTCATTTGTTCTTAGTTGCTTTTGCCTCACTAAACATGTGATGGCAATGATGACAGTTGGTGATACTGAAAGAGAAAGGAGTGTGGTGACTTCCTCTGTTGAACATCCCCTACTGCTTATGAGGCTTGCTAAAAGGGAAAACAATCAACATAATGAAATCAAAGTTCCTGCTACAACCAGTCCACTGTGAACAGATTTGATTTCATAACAAAGTACAACCTGATGAGAAGATTACAGTTTTATCTGGTTCAATTTTCCCAGAAATAAATTTGGTCTTTTGATAAATAGTACTCTCAGATGAGGACATGCGATTCTTTTTTCTGTAGCTGCCTGAGGAAAAAAGTCTTCTGCTCACATCTCTTCTGCGAATCACTAAATGAGTGTTTTCTTTTTTATATGAACCAGTCTTGGTTGCATTGTCTCAAAAATTGAAATCCATCAAGCATTTCAGTGTTATAGTGATGTTAATTTTATTGTAAATTTGGTCACTGCCTCTGTTAAAGACAAATTGATTGTCATCACAACAGTAAAAACCACTGCTGGAGCATTTGTTCTCACCGCTGTGTAATCTTTCTCTCGAAGGAAACGCGATTCCGCCAGCGCTACTTGGATCTGATTCTCAATGACTATGTGAGGCAGAAGTTTATGACTCGCTCCAAAATCATCACATACCTGCGCAGCTTCCTGGACCAGCTGGGATTTTTAGAGGTATAAATTAATGTCTGTACTTTGTTCACAGACATTTCTCTTTGAGTTTGTGCAAAATAGGGACTTAGTTTGTGTGAGTTTGCCTTGTTGATTCATGTTCATTAATGCTTTAGATTGAGACACCGATGATGAACATTATTCCCGGTGGAGCCGTTGCCCGTCCATTTGTTACTTACCACAATGAGCTGGATATGAACCTGTACATGAGGATCGCTCCTGAGCTCTACCACAAGGTAATCCATCACTTTGAGGAGTCATCTTTCCCACTAATCAGTCACTTCAAGGGAGGAGATGTAATATCGAATTTAATGTCATGCCTGTGAATTATTTTGAAATGCACCGTTTTTTCTATGTTTAATTTCTCAAATGTATAAATATTTACGTCGTACACCATTTTTTTTCCCACAGATGCTTGTGGTCGGTGGACTCGACAGAGTGTATGAGATTGGTCGTCAGTTCAGAAATGAAGGCATTGATCTCACTCATAATCCAGAGTTCACCACCTGTGAATTCTACATGGCATATGCAGATTACCATGACTTGATGGACATCACAGAGAAACTACTCTCAGGTAAATGAATGCACAGTCAGCCAAATGATTGGCAAAGACTTTGTAGTTATCTGCTGTCATGGATTTAACAGTTCAACTATCTAACAACATGTTTTACGTCATGGTTAGCAAACTTCTTGTCTGATTTAAACAAAAATCTGGGGGATAATTTTTTTTTTATGGCATAGACACCTTTATTAAGCAGTAGACAGATAGGAAATTTGGGAGAGAGAGGGGGATGTGACATGCAGCAAAGGACCTCTGGCCAGAATCGAACCAGGGTCGGCTGCATATATGGCATGCGCACTAACCACTCGACCACCTGCGCGCTCATCTGTGGGATTATTTTTGTACTGTGTCCCACTGGTGGGGAAACATTTAATGCTCTATTTTTTGCTCTCTCCACAACAGAAAAATATTTCTGGTATCACTTGTCCTTAAATGTGGCATTTATATTTTAAAAGAGGCTTCTTGTGTCTCAATAATGAATGATAATGTTAAACTTTGTAAGGACAATTAAAGGGTGGGTAGAAGGGCAGCACTTCTTAATATGTGATGCATGTTGCAGTGTTTTAACACACACATGCTCTCCATCTTTGATTCCACCAAACACCCAATATGATATTTTGCTAACCATGTTTAACATGTTTTATTCCTTAACTATTTTCTTTATCATACACACACAGTTTGTCACATACACAGGATGCAACACAGGATTTGTTAAAGTTTCTGTAATTGTTGTGATTGCAACATCACAACTTCCAGGAGAGACTGGTTAATGAGTTGCAACAAGAGCAAAACTATTAACACCTGTATAAGGGGAAACTTCAGACCTCCCTCCGATGTTGATGTAAAGTAAGAGGCCAGAAAGGGTCAGTATGAGCTCGTCGGATGGTGACAGGTGTACTGCACATTGATAACATATTTATTCATATCTGTTACCGTGCATTACATCAGATTATCACCACAGGAATTTATTATATATTTTCAAATATAAGTTGGCTCATTCCTTTTTCATGTCATTGCAGAGTTTTCATTTCTCACAGACAAATCATACAGTGAACAAAAATGCTCTTAACTAAGCGGTTATTTTCCTCTTTGCTTCAGGAATGGTGAAGCACATCACTGGAAGTTACAAGGTGACTTATCACCCTGATGGTCCAGAGGGAAAGGCCTACGAGATTGACTTTACTCCCCCATTCAGAAGAGTGAGCATGACACACGACCTGGAGAAGATCATGGGAGTCAAATTCCCTCCGACTGACAGCTACGACAGTGATGGTAAAACTTAAAACCTCCTTTTTTTTTCTTTGAGGAGACTGCAGTGCCTCTCTGACATTGTTTCTTCTCATCTATTCTCTCACCCTGCCCTTCGAAATGTAGCAAATATTTTGCTGTAATATCAGTCATTTCTTATTTAACATTTGTCTTTCTTTTGTCCTCAGAGACACGTAAATTCTTTGACAACCTCTGTGCACAGAAAGGAGTTGAATGTCCTCCACCCAGAACCACAGCCCGCCTCCTTGACAAGGTGAACATCACCATCTGTTGTACAGTTTGTCTGTTCTCACTTTTTTAAAACTCTTTACTGATGACTTTTCCTTTCACCCCACAGTTGGTTGGAGATTTCCTTGAAGTCACCTGTATCAACCCCACCTTCATCTGTGATCACCCTCAAATCATGAGTCCCTTGGCAAAATGGTGAGAAACAGCTTATTTCAGCCTCATGTTTATCATTTACAGTTGCGATGCTCAGGGTTTATACTGAGACTTTCTCACACAGGCACAGATCGGAGAAAGGCCTAACGGAGCGTTTTGAGCTCTTTGTGATGAAGAAAGAAATCTGCAATGCTTACACTGAGCTGAATGATCCGATCAGACAGAGGGAGCTGTTCGAGCAACAAGCCATGGTATGCATACCACAGATTTTTTATTTTTTTGTCTTGACCTTTGTCCCATTATCTGAAGGTTCAACTTTCTCTAAATCACTGCATGTCAATAATTCGAGCTGGATCTCTTTCAGGCCAAAGCTGAGGGTGATGATGAAGCCATGTTCATCGATGAGACCTTCTGCACAGCACTGGAATACGGACTGCCACCAACTGCAGGCTGGGGGATGGGCATCGATCGTCTCACCATGTTCCTCACTGACTCCAACAACATCAAGGTAAAGCTGTCATGTAAATCATAGTGTGTGAAAGGGGTATTCTGGTACCTCTACCTGGGCCTACTGTTTACATGTTTTGGTGTGTAAATGACTCAAAACAATTTAAATTGGTCAAGTTGAGTAGACCAGGTAGCAGCCACCACACATGCTGTAGTAGCTGGAGTGTAATTCTTTAGGGCAACTTCGAGTTCATTGAAAATGCTTGTTTTTGCCACAGACGGGCTGATTGTCTGACAGTATTATGTTACCTACAAAGGTGGACCTTTGTCTATAACAAGTAACTGACAATTTCTAAATAGTTAAGTGGCAAAACCTGCTTTTCTGCTGATCATGCAGTCTGTGTGACCACATGGCACCTTCCCTCAGTACGTTGTCCTTTTGAGACCTTTAGACTGAAGTACAGCACAAGAGCATGATTAAAGAGATGCAAAGAACAATGGCTTAAAGAGATAACATCATCAAGAAAGATAATTTCTTGCGCTGTATGCGCAAGAAATGCCAATATCTGTCAGACTGATATGGCCTCCTTTTTTTACACCTTTCAGCTGACATTTTTTGTTCAATTACAGGAGGTGTTGCTGTTTCCTGCCATGAAGCCTGACGATAACAAGACATCAGCGCCCACAGAGGGCACGTCCGTCTAATGCCATGACCTCTGACCTCTCCTGCTGTCAGAACTGTGCAGGAGTCCGTATGGAGCCTTTACCTCACTGTGGTCATCAGTGGAGCCTGCGGGTTCAGTGTGTTAGTCTCTGTTTGATCCTTTCTTTCAGTAAGGGATATCATGTTTTCTTGGTTACATGATTGAGAGGTAACAATGATGTTTTTGTTTTGTTTTTTCCGCTTTTGTATCTCTTACACTTTTGGTCTGTCCTTCTTGTTCGACTTTTAGGAGACATTTTAATTCCTGTTGTCCTCCAGACCGTAATTGGAAGGTATTTGATCAGGAAGTTATGTGTGATCTGCTGTTTGCTACTTGTACTTTGAATATGTTTGGACACCACTTAAGAGGTGATTGACAGGACAACCAAATACACAAAGTAGTTACACTACATGGTAACTACCCCATGTAGGTATAGTAACAAAGCTCCAGCGCCTCTTTTATATGACATGGTCTCAGCATATTCAGGTTTTAATCAAGTCTGCTTGTATTTGTTGTCTGAGATGTTTCAAGATGGACCCAACAAATTCCTCTGCCAAGAAGCTCAAACATTTATCTGAATAAAACGCATATGCATCTACATTACACATCTCTTGTGGTATGTTCTCAGCAAGTCTGCAAGGGTTAAAGGCTGTCCCACTGTCAAATGGTTAAGTAAATGATGGATTTCTCTGGCATGTTGAGCCTTTTATGGCCTCTTTCTGTCAGGTAATTACCCATAGTTCACTAGTTACCAGGGGAAGCCCAAAAACACAAAAGGGTAATCCGGATGCTGGTGGTCTTTTAATTTGATTAATTCTATTCTATATGAGCCTTATTTGTGCTGCCTCTTCATGTAGATCCCATCTCATCTCAAAGCTCAGAGGTTTTAGTTTGGTCATGAAGATTCATGCCACCAAGGCAACCGTTACCCAGCATGAAAGTGTGGTACAATTCCCTGCTCATTTGGACATCTTGCTTCAGGTCCTTGAGGTTTCTGAGATTTTGAACAAAGATCATTATTTAATGTGGAAATGCTCCCCTGTTTTTCAAAGCAGGCCTGGCACCAGGATGAAGTTACTGAGGGAGCAGTTTTTTTTTTTTTTTTTATTGGTTTAACAATGCACCAGCCTCAGACTAAATAATAATAAAAAACCACAGAGGTTATGGTTTCAAAATCCATACACATAACACATAGTGTGGTCCATGGTTCTGAAATGACTGCTAAGAAATAGTCAAATATCACTTCCGATTTTTTTTAGATTTCAAGATGTTGCAGCGAGGAGAAGGAAATGTTTTATCCAAATAAAAAGGACCTCAGATAAGGTCCTTGTTATTTCATGAGATTGTGTGCTCATAGGTTTGGGCTTACAAAATGAATTGGTGCACTAAGGAAACATTTAAAGTGATAGTTCTCTGTGGGTACAAGTGACCTTGGTCACATTCATTATAATGTTCATATAGAAATATCGGTCAGCGCTGCTTTACTGCATACATGAATGTTTTTTATGTTTTAAAATGCTTACTGAAGGTCTCCATGCCATGGACATTAAGTGTTGTTTAATAACATCAAGTCCTTGTACTGATTCTGGAGACAATGATAGCACAGTGGCTCAATTTAGCCTGAAGCTTCTATGCTTGTTAATAATTGGATGAAATGTGCCTATGATATATGTTGTTATTATAACTGGTTCTAAGTGCACTGACTGGTTCTGTTTGACCAGTCAGATTAAAAATAAGCTGCAACTTAATTTTCCCAGAGACAGTCACATTGTTTTATTCATAAATAGTGTAACTAAGTACTGTATTTATACTACAATGTTAGGTACTACTTGACTTGAGTAATCAGAATGTTCTGTGACTTTATACTAATACTTCATTTCACCATAAATTATTGGGTAACACTATAGTAACCATCATTAATAAATGCCACATGTTTAAGTTAATTAAACTTTAGATGATGTAGCCATGTGTAATGATGGTGTTTCTAATAATAAATAACGTAGTTCATCTATTGATATTATTTGGACGTCATTTATAAAGTTGCGACTAATGTCTGTAAACCTTTCCATTTGCTTAATAAATGGTTTATAAAGCATTTCATAGATAGATGGATAGATAGATGGATAGAACAATATAAAACAATAAAGTACAGATACAATATACATTAAACAATAAAGTACTACATACAATAAAATGCTTTAGTAGTTATGAAATAAAATACTGAAAAACAAGCTGAAAACAAAAAAATACTACAAAGTACCAGGAGCTCCTACGATAGGCTGCCACTAGCACGACGCCATCTTCAAATGTTTTCTTACTGGTGAAATAACTAAATACATAATAAAGTGTAATTAGTTATAAATTGACCATTTCTTAATAGTGGCTGTTATAAATGTTACCGAATATTGTACGTTTTACTCCCATACAGTTACTCACACATATAATAATAATAACTTTATTTGTATAGCACTTTTAAAAATATGGTTTATATAGTGCTTTGACAGAACAAAGCAAGAATACAATTTAGAAATAGATTGCATGAAATAGTTTAAATAACAGAGGTAGTGATACAAATTAGTAAGTAGGTGAAATAAAAGAAGTGGAATAAATAAAAATAAGTAGAACAGAACTCAAAGACAGTTGGAGTAAAATAGACAGGTAGCCAGTGGAGGGAAGCTTATGTTGGAGTGATGTGTTGGAGCAGGACTGGACCAGTTTATTGACATGAGGGATAAAAGTCAACTCTGAGTCAAATTTACACCTAGGTTTCTTGCAGTGGGTGTTGTGTTGACGGAGAGAGGACCAAGGGCTTGCTGATAATGACTAATATTGTTTGGGGGGGGGGGGGGGGTAAACAATATGATTTCTGTTTTGGTGTTGTTAAGCTGTAAGAAATTTTGGGACATCCAACTGTTAATATCTTTAAGACAGTCTACGATAGCAGCTAGGCTTCCAGGGTCACCGGGCCTCAGCAGAAGGTATATTTGTGTGTCGTCTGCATAGCAATGGAACGATACATTATGGTGTTTAATAATCTGGCCAAGTGGGAGCATATAAATAGAAAATAAAATCGGACCTAAATTAGAACCTTGCAGTACACCACAGGTAATTGGAGTTATAGTTGAGGAATGATTACCTGTGGTGACTGAGAATGTTCTGTCTAAAAGGTAAGAATACAACCAACTAAAAGCAGTATCCTTGATGCCTAAACAGGTTTTCAGGCGGTCTAACAAAATTGTATGATCAACAGTGTCGAAAGCTGCACTTAAATCTAAAAGGATTAAAATTGCGCTCTCTCCCCTATCGGCTGCTAAAAGAAGGTTGTTGGTTACCTTCAGGAGGACAGTTTCTGTACTATGTGAAGCTCTAAAACCAGACGGGAACTTCTCAAAGATGTTGTTGTGAGACATGAAAGCTAAAAGTTGCATAGAATCTACCTTCTCTAAAACTTTGGATAAAAACGGAAGCTTGGAAATTGGCCTAAAATTGTTAAGAACAGAAGGGTCGAGGTTTGGTTTGGAGTTTGGACCACAGCATGTTTAAAAGAGTGTGGGAAAATGCCACTTTTTAGGGAGCTGTTAATAATCATTAAAATACTGGGTCCAACAGAGTCGATAACCTCTTTAAGAAACTTGGTGGGGACAAAATCAAGGCTTCAAGTAGCAGGTTTCATTTGTGATATGAGTTTCGTTAAAACGGGCAGTGAAACCGGTTCAAACTGTTACTTTACATGTAAAAAATAATCCTACAAAATGATGTAATGTTGTCCACGCTCATTACAGTATATAAAATAATTAGAACAGTCAGAGGCAAAACCAAACACTTTTATTGAACATACCCTACTTTTACAGTCAAAGTTGCCCACGAGGTTCACAGTGCAGTCCGACTCCTGGCTGCTGTCTGTGGTGATCTGCTTGGTTATTACAAAACTTATTCTACCTGTGGCTCATTCACACAACAAAAATATGTAAACATAGGGGCAGGGCACATGTTTAAAAATACCATTGCTCCCCTATAACTAAATGACAAAGGGGGGGTTTTGTCATTGTCTTTCAAAACAACCAGTATTAGCATTTAATGACCTGATTCCTCCTCTAATTAAAGTGGCGTTTCAGACCTCTGGTGGTGCTGTGGAGCCCAGTGGTGGCTTCAAACAGTTCAGCTTCAAACTGTGTAACAATTCCTTCCAAGACACGGTCGAGAAATTAATGTAAATGACAACTTTGTGATTATTAAAGGTCCTATTCAAAATAACAAATTATAAACCTTTACACTTACTTAACAAATGGTTTATAAAGCAATTACCATTGTTTGTTAACAGTGAAATAACTATTAGATAACGTTTTATTAACTATAGATTAACCAATTATTAATAATGGGTATTATAAAGTGTTACACCCATACAGTTACTTACACGTAAACATTTTACATGTAAAAAAAAAAATCTTACAAAAGATGAGAACACAACAGTATATCAAATAATAAGAACATTCACATGCTCTTTTCCTGATAATGCAAATACATTAACATGCTCTTTAATCTGATAATGTAAAAAAACCAAAAACAAAAAAAAAAAAAAAACTATAAAGCAGAATGAAATGAAAGAGATGTGTGCATAACAAGTAATAACAAAGTCACACAAGTAGATCTTGATATAACTTTGGTCATTTGTTATGATAAACAGGTGCAGAAGTCTTATTTTTCTTAGATATTTAAACTTTAGACACACACACACACACACACTTGAACTCACCCTCCTCCCTCTTCTCACCCTCCCTCCAGGCGCGATCCCGCGCACAGTGGGATGGTGCGCGCTCCCGCGGTCGAGTGTAGTGTGTGCTGGATTAAAAGGTCGCCACACACACACACACGGAGTGAAGATGGCGATGAGAGCGGTGCTGCGGTGCCTCTCTGCAAACTTTTCCCCCGGACTGCCTCAGCTGTCGCCGGCAGCGCGACTCACGGCGACTCGGCCGCCGTGGAGGAGCTGCTCTCCACGGACACTGAGCACGACCTCGGCCCTGTCCACAGGTAAACCGGGGCCCGGGGCGGTGTGAGGGGGGTCGGGGAGGTGCTGCGCTGTTAACACACTACATGCGGGGTGGCTCACGCATTCCTTTCTGCGTGCAACGGGGCGAGACAACTCACGCAGTTTTTGTCACTTTCCCACAGCCGGGGCAGCGGAATGCGACAGAGCGGCTGGCGGGCGGCGAGAAGTTTGTTTTTTTAAACTTGGAGGTGGCGGTGCAAGTGAGAAAACCGCAGGGGGGGAATAAAAAGCTCGAATATTCAGCGAAGCTCGATTCCTCTTCCCTGTTTTGGGCGTCATGGGAAAACAGCCAGCCCACGAGCTCCATATTGTGATGTTAATTAATGAGCGTGGACAACGAATTAGCCGAGTCCCGTGCAGCCAGTAGTGTCTTATTAAACACAAGTCAGCCATGATCCAGGAGAGGAGCCGCACAGAGCCGAGGACAGATGACACTCAGGTGCACTTGTGCGTCAACATTGCAAACAATTTCGCTTCTTTTCTTCCTCCTCACTCACACCACTGCGTGACATTTTAATCTCATCCCTCGAAGGCTCCCACACAGTTCAATGCCGATGAAGCGAGCCCTTTTTTATTTTTTATTTTTTATTTTTTCTTACAGCAGGCATGATTCAGCTCTCACGCATCAGCATCTCCCCACAGTTCACAATCTGGTTCAAACCTGTATTTCTTCTTCATGGTCTGATGCTAATCCAGGAAGCTGTTGAGGCATTGTGACCCTTCCCTCGGGGTGTTGGAAGGATGACAGCGTCAGCTCTGATTTGAAAGGATCCAAACCTTGTTTTTAATTGCACGTATGACTCCATCAAATGCTTTGTGATCAGTATTTTTCTGCACATACGCTTTTATGTGTAAGCCCGCGGTGGTTGCATAAGAATGTGCCTGCTGTTCAGCTGTGGTCAGCTCATTTCAGAGGACATGGATGACTTGTCCTCTGAAATTAGTGGACTTTAAATCAACTGGAGATTTTTTTTGTGTGTGTGTGAATCTCTGGTTCTTACTGATTCATCCCTCTTACTTCTTTGCTCTCCCCGCAGCCCTAAAGTTCACAGAGAAGCACGAGTGGGTGCGAGTGGAAGGCGGGATTGGCACAGTTGGTATCAGCAGTTACGCTCAGGTCGGTTGTCTTTGTGTATTACTAATCATTGATTTATGACACACTTGGTTCAGAGGGTTACTGATGAATGTACAAATAGTGATATGCTAATGTCTGCAGTTCAGTGCAGCACTTTGCCCTCGACTTTTCTGTTTTATGACAATTGTTTGAGACAATTGATGAGCGCCAAACTGCAGTGGTGTGCAGAAAGTCTGAAGGGGAGGTGCCTCCTCACCTGCAGCTGTGGAAAGCGTTGAGTGAAGGCCGGGGTCTTCTGTCTTTGACTTGAATTGAAAATGTTTACAGGGAGGTGTGACAGGTTTGCTACACAGCCGCTGAAATCTAGAGATTAAATGATTTATTCATCTTTGCTGCTGACCAGTCGAACTCACTTGTTTCTTAAAGGACACCACTCATTTGATAGGATATCTTCTAAGGATCAGTAACGTCTTTTAAATCACTTAATAAAGCCCACTTTTACAAACTTCTAAAGGCACCATTTAAAACAGATTTTTTCATCTTTCTTTTTATTCCTTTTACTGCTCTCTTGTGATGTCCTTTTCCTAACGTCCTTTACTACTTTTATATATTGTTAATCTATTTATTATCTTTTTATCTGTTCTTACTTCCCCTGACGTGATGTTGTCGTCTTATTGTCCTTTTATTGATCACATTTGTTTATTCATCTCTATCTTTGCAGAACTTCTCTTTCTTTTTCTGTGATCTTGCTTGTTGTATGGCTTTTATTCATTTTACTTGTGACGACTCGTGTTGTTCTTTTATTTGTTTTTACCTCTTCTGTTCTGCCTTCTTGTTTTAACTTGCCTTAGACTTGGCTTTCTAGCGTTTGGCTCGACTGTTGTCTGCTTTGTGTCTTCCTGAGTTTCCTTGTTTGTCAAAGCACTCTGTAAAGTCTGTTTTTAAAGGTGCTATAAAAATAAAGTTTATTATTATAGAAGAAAAATTAGTTGATTGTCAGAATGTTTATTGTCCAGCTTGGTTAAAGACCTCTGATTTGCTGCCGACACCTCCAGTATTCTCAGTGATTTAGATAATGTGACAGTGTTCACACACTTCATCTTTGCAGTGTTTTTTACTGCCTCTGTTTATACTCATTAACTCTCATATCATCACTGCCTTTAGAAAGAAATGCTCATAAACCGCGGATGAGATTATTTCTGGACAAAGTGTGCCCTTTATCAATATGCACTAATAGTGTACTTTCACTTGGGAGTTTGAACTTTAAGCAAACCTTTGACCGTGTGTACCCACGACATCTGTGACCTAAATGTCATCCACCACATTAATGACTAAATATAGTGTGAGAGGACAAAAGAGCAAACTGTAACGGAAACTAGAATGACTTTAAGTTTACGCTGGTTAGCTGCCTATTTACTTAAAGGTGTTTCTTTTCTTTTCTAACTAGGTGTTGTAAAACGTGAAAGACTAAGAAAATGCCCAGTGCACAGTCAGTCTGGTTAAGATGATAATAATGTGTCGGATTAGTTAAAACACACTTCTTACAACTCTATACATTCATTGATGTGATTAGCTGTACTCCAATGATTGCGTATAGCACAATACATTTCACTGTGGTTGAAATCTCAGTAGGTTGTTTATAAGACAACAAGTGATATAAATACAAAATAAATTGATGGTATTAATTAATTAATTATGATCCTCTGTGCCCAGCTGCTTTCTAGAAAGAGGAAGTATATATTTGTGACCTGTTTTCAAAGATTGAAACGAGAGAAGCTTTTTTTTCACGAGGTTTGTTGCCAGTAAAATACAGAATACAGCCAGTTTTATCCCTTAAAATGACAGAATGGAATACAAGACATTATTATTTGTTTTTACTCACTTTAAATAAATACTTTACTGAGGTTTTAGTTAGGTATTGCAGCAGTATTCAGTTTCGTGGCGTATTGTGGAATGAAAACGGACTGTTATCGTACCATGTGCATTTTGTTTTTCTGTGGTATTGAATTTAATAGTATTAGCAGAAGAAAAAAATACTTTAAAATTTCACTCAGGAGTCAGGAGACAACATTTTGTGAAATTATCATAAAAAGGTTGTTCAATAAAAAAAAAAGCTTCTGTTTTCACTCTGTTAAGGGTAATTATTACTGCTAATGGTAATAATTCAGTAATACTGTAAATCATCATGTACTGTGGAAATCTCATACCACTGCAGCTTTTTGTATTATTCATGCTTTTGTTTCATTTTAGGAAGCATTAGGCGATGTGGTTTACTGTGGACTCCCTGAAGTTGGCCAAAGTCTGGAACAGATGGGTAAGAGCCCGGAACACCCTGCACACTTTTCTAAGTAACCAAGTTCAGCAGTGTGATATCTGTCGTTTTGTCCGCGTGTGTGTGTTGCAGAGGAGTTTGGTGCCTTGGAAAGCGTAAAGGCTGCCAGTGAGCTTTACTCACCGCTGACTGGGGAAGTGACTGAAATCAACACAGAGCTGGCAGAGAATCCCGGGCTTGTGAATAAAGCCTGCTACGCAGAGGGTAAATGTCTCGCATTCGCCGCTGTTGCTTTAAGTTTTTATTTGTCCTAGTCATTTCCAGGAAATTACTTCCATTTGTGAATAGGTTGCCAAGGCAGATGAGAAAACCAGAATCCTGTAACAGCTTGTTCATGAACACTTCTGGCCTTTTTTAATATCGCCTCTTAACGTTCCAGGGTGGCTCATCAAGATGACGATTGGAAAACCCGAAGAACTGGACGGCCTCATGGATCAACCTGCTTACGATAAATTTCTTAAGTCTCTCGAAGAATAAATCAGGGAACTCTCTGAGCTGTTTTATAATGTAACTGCAATCAAAGACTAGTGGGCAGACTACTAACAACTTGTGTGGCGCTCTTTCTTATCTGTGGTATTTATTTTGATACTGGAATTTTGCTATCAAAATAATTTTAAATCCTCAGTAACATCTTCCACTTAGACGGTTAGGATTTGTTTTGCTACTAGCCAACCTAAAGGGCTCATAATTGTAAGATCTGTCAACATTACGATGTCTTCATCTGGTGCTTTGCTCCTCTTTTAAATGTGGTAAAGGACTGGAAAGTGATTGTAAGTGCTGTGTCGCATTCATTTATTAAAAATTGGTCCATACGTTTGAAGTGACGCCTCTGTCTTTTCAGTTGTATTTAAATCATATCCTTGTACTTTTGGCAACATTAAACAACAATGTACGATGTGTTGAAGACATGTTCATATGTTGCCGTCCATGTGCTGACAGGACATGCTGCCCCCTTTTTGCTTGTTACAGTTCCACACACCTTGACCTTTGCCCTCGGGTGAAGATAGGCAGAGATTGCAGAGGCTAGTTGAACAATGATTAATGAAGCCGTGGTTTTAGAATCAGTGACTGAACAAAAAACTGCCCCCTCAGAATGATAATGGAAAATAAGAGCTGCAATTAACTGTAAAAAAAAAAAAAAAGAAAAAGAAAAGGCTAAACTGACTAAATTAGATTTTATCTCAGGTGGTTAAAGTTACTTAGAATAAAATATACTTTCAACTCTAGTTCGTTCTGTTTACTTAATGTTCAAATGTCCTTGCAATAACTTCCTCTCAAAGGGCCGGTCTAATGTGCTGACCTATTTGTGTTGCCTCCCATTCAAAACCTGCATATTTCTCCATACTGATCCTCTTCTTTTACAGTTGACCTCCCTCCACTCCACCCTGCTTCAAATATAAGCTGTTAGAATTAAGTTTTATTTTGATCCATGGTTCCTGATGCTGGCATTTAACAGCCATTTATTTTCTGAATTTTCTGAAAGATTGAGGGGACGATGCTCTCGGTTTGATTTGTATTGGGCTTTAAGGCAAATATGATAATATAAGTCAATATTCAGATGTAGTTGAGAAAGAGAAGTAGTAAAAAAAAAAAAATAATGTCCTGTAATGTATGTCAGGTATAACAAAGAGTCATAAAGTCTTGTGTCCTCTTTTGTCTTTACAGAGGACATACTGAGTCAGGAGCACACAGAGTAAAATGAGTACAGCAAAGGTGCACATAGAAAATGTTATAACATTTATTGTTAAGACATGGAAATAGTAGTTAATGAAAATGTGGCTGGTGCTTGATCACTTGTCCATGTCTATGTTCATCTGCCTGAACACCTGAACCGCCACACAGCCACCTTTAATTCATTGTCAAAAAAAAAAGGAAAAATGCATTTGTCAACACATGCATTATCATTAAATGTCCATTGTTTTGAATAAAAACTGAAAAACGTACAGTAATGAACATGCACAGCATCACTTTGATTATAAAGGTCCCTGATGACACTGTATAATTCATGTTTTTCTTAAGGCGGTGTAATAATGGAAGGACTTGTGAGACAGGCGGAAGCAGTAGAGACACAATACATCATAATATGGTAATAACAGCATGCAGTAATGAAAGCCTAAAACATTCATTCAATTTTCACACTCAAAGTCAGTTTGATTTCAGTGTTACACTTCAAAAATCTCATAAAGAACCAAAGTATCAAGCTTCAGGGTAATGTTGAGCATAAAGCACTAAATTAAAAAATCCTTCCCGGGGTCAGTGCTGACTCGGTCTTATTTATGCTCACATGACATCACAAGTCCACGCTTTTACATATATCAGAGGTGAGTCTCCATTAATAGTATCTAATTATAGAATATAAGAATTTATTGTATCAATTTATTAAGAGAGGTTGTCATCTGAACTTAGAACAATTGCAAGCCTTGCTGTTTTATGAAGAGACTAATTACTCCCTGCCTCTTGTGTGCCTGATTGAATGTTGGTCACCTTCAATATATTAATGTGTGGTCGTAGTTGAAGTCTGCACTCTGTCGGTACACTCACTGAAGATAAGGCAGTTTTAGATGTCGCCATGGCTGCTGCTGACTACTGAGACAAGGTCAGCTATGTCTACATCTAGTGGCCAGAGGAAAAACATCCCCTTTAGGCCATTTACAATCGAACTGTGTCAAACCTGTGAACAAAATTCAAGAATTCCAGTAAACATCAGCTTGCAAAATAAATGTAAAAAAGTGAGCAGAGGCGTCTATAAAGCCTTACAGACGTAAATTGTATATGACCTATAATTAAAAATATATACTTAATAACAATAATAACACACACATAGAACTAGGTATTGTAAGCCATTAAAGGCTTTAAATTGTTATTTTTAGGCCACTATTCTGTCCAGTCTTTGGTGACAAAAAATATATATAATATATATTTATATATAAAAAGCCTACTAACAAGATCTTTGTTTTGTTGTTGTCCATGTGCAAGACGACTTTTCAAAGATAAACAGCCATTTTATTTGTTTTGTGTTATGTAATAGGCAACATGTTCTATCATTATCATGAAATAATAATAATAACCGGGATTTTCTTACGTTAAATTATCTGTATATTTTTGTTCCGTTACGTTGTACGCCTTCTTAAAGTTGGGATCATTATCTTACATATACTCTTTGATCACAACTGTTCGCCCATTGGCTGCTTCACACATATCCCACAATCCACCGCGTTTCTACTTCCTTTTTCCTTTCGGCCATTTTCCTCCCTCGTAGGTATGAGAATTTTTTCTCTACAGGTTTAGAAATAATCTATCTTAATCCTTGGTATTTTATCTATATTTATCAATTTCATTTACAACACGGAATAGTGTGATTTGTCACCTTTGTAATAAGGTGAATATTGTAACAGAATTTCTCTCTATATTACTAAACAGCCACTGTGTTGGTGGTGATACCCGGTCAAGTGGTGTTGATGTGTGTGTTAGCATTGCCGCTACAGGCCAAGTTTTGCAGCTCCATACTTTAATAATGTCCCTCAATATGAAAAAAGTGTTTGTAACTTATGTCGGAATTGCAAAGATAAGCTATTACTGCATATAACGGCTGCTACAGTGAAATTCCAGTCAAAATATCCAGTAGTCCATTTAACTGCTAGCTTAGCATCAGATGTAGCACTGTGAGCAATGATGGTGTGCCGGCATGACAACCTGCTTCATACCCGTGTGCCACGCTGTGTTGCAGGGAAGTAGGCAGCCATGGCCCCCAGCCGGAATGGAATGATCTTGAACCCTCACTTTCACAAAGACTGGCAGAAGAGAGTGCGCACCTGGTTCAACCAGCCAGCCAGAAAGATCCGCAGGTGAGAGCGAGCTTTTGCTGTAGAAGGACATGCTAACTTGAGCTAGCATGCCTCCCAGCAGCTTCACGAACGTGTGTCAAATATGAAGCCTTGTTTGACAGTCTTGAGCCACTGCGAAGATACACGTTAATGTATTGATAGATTCTTTATAATGGTTAAATTAATTTGCAAAGATGACATGAAACCAATACAGTTGGTTAACCTTTCGATGCTGACTTCTGTATGTTTCATAAAATGTGATGTATTTATAAGAATAGTGTTATAGATGATCTTATGATTTTATTGCATTGTTCTTTCTGTTATGCCAGCTTGAGTATTCAGTATTATGTGTGCATGGACGTACAGTGATTCAGTGTTCATGTGTGTTGCGATAATCAGTGTCAAGATTTTTCATATATTGTGTTGATGCCATAGCTGTTACAATTTTCATCATGGCAAGGCAAATCCCTAAATTTGATCACATCTGATGGGGTTGTCCCTGGATGATCACTTTTCTTAACTAACAGGTGGAAAAGGGTTCAATGACAGTATCAGGGCTCCCTTTTTAAATTTGATGCGATGTCTGTAAACACCTGATTTTGATCAGTCAAGTCCAATATTAACATGTAGTGTGGTTGGCGTACATTCTAGCTTGCAGCCTATTTCCTGCCACTGGACCATCATAAGAACATCATTATTGTACTTATTGTATCATGGTTGAGATGCAGTGCAAACACAACATCAGTAATGCATGAAACACTTTTAAAATTGCTGGACATGAAAATGTGTTTAACTTAAGGTAAAAATGTAACTAAAAATGTCTGTTTTTATTTTTCAGGCGAAAGGCTCGTCAGGCTAAGGCCCGTCGCATTGCTCCCCGCCCTGTCGCTGGACCTCTAAGGCCACAAGTCAGATGTCCCACCATCAGGTACCACACGAAGGTTCGTGGCGGACGTGGCTTCACTCTGGAGGAACTGAAGGTAATACTTTCTAGTTGTTTCTAAGATGTTTCTTGTGCAGTGATACAGCCCGGCGTCCTTTGAAAACTGAGTGTAAATGGCAGCAAACCAAATAAGTAATTGTTTTGTTGTGATAAATTTAAATGTCATGCTGAGAATCTAATAACTAGTGTTTATCCAAAAATTACCTCCCTCATTTTCCCTTTGGAAATGCTATTGATAAATACTGACAAAACAGAACAGGCTCAACCTTTCGCTCTTGAATCATGCTTTTCATCCAACCAAAAACTCAATAGCTGTAGCAGAACACAAGGGGCTGCTCAAAGATTTGATGTTCTTGCCAACGCATACCTTGATTTTCCTCCCATGTACTTGGCTGCTGTGGGAGGAAGGCTAAATGCCTCGTTGGTGTGCATCACCCCAGTGCTTTTTTTGTTTTCCTTCGCAAAACAGAAAGCCTGAAACAGGTGTGGTGGTAAATTTCCCTATTGTCAGACACAATCTTTTATGAAATGAGAAACTTTAATTCTAACCATTTGCTTTTAATATAGTAGGAAACAACTAACCACGCGTAGTGTATCCATTTTGGAGTTTGATCCTGCACTTCAGCCAAATTGTTGGAGCAAATATCAGCATATTTGTAAAATATTTTAATGGGCACACAAGAGATTCCAGGTCACTAAAGACTGGGAAGGAATCCGCTGGCTTCCAGCTTATGAGGTTGAAGTATTAAATGATTTATTAATGGGGTGTAATTTGGCACATTTGTCATTAATATTTATCAGGATGTGGAAATATTAAGTTTGCCCTTGCAGATGCATATTTTGCTAAACCAGATCGTCAATATCCAAAGACTTGAACATGTCTGACTCGGATCATTTTAAATATGAAAGTGCACTCATTGTGGGCCAGACTGAAACTAAATGAGCAGCCAGCTTTTAGGTTTGAGTGGAGCTCTGTCTAATGCCAATAAAGAAAAGCATTTGAAGCACCTGAGATGGTACATCTGTGCGTATTGACAGACATGTTCAGAAATGTTAAAAAAAAAAATTCTGTGTGTTCAGTGTCTTAGCAGTCAGATGATGATAAATCTCCGGAATCTCTGTATTTTCTTGATGAATACTTTGAACCCCTTTTCTGATGACTGCTTTTTCCAAAAGGAAAAAAAAACCCTGAATTAATCTTATCATGCAGTGGATGTTGCATGCAACTGAGAAGTCTTTATATTAACCTCATGATCTTTGCTCCTCCCTGCAGGCAGCTGGCATCCACAAAAAGACAGCCCGCACCATTGGCATCGCAGTTGACTCTCGCCGTCGTAACAGATCTACAGAGTCTCTGCAGGCCAACGTGCAGCGCCTGAAGGAGTACCGCTCCAAACTCATCCTGTTCCCCAGGAAGGCTTCTGCACCTAAGAAGGGAGACAGCACCGTAAATTTTATTATTTTTTTTATGCTGCATGATGCTCGAAGATTTAAAAGAAGCCTAACATCAAAATTGTAAAGCATGTGATAGACTGTAGTCATGGTGGTTATCTTCGTCAGAGTTATGATTGTTTGGCAGATTTTTCCAGAGAATAACAAGTGTTAAAATATTCAACAAAAGCATGTGGTCAGTAGGAGTGAGTCATTTCAAATAACAATTTGAGAGCCCTTTCCAGTATTTGTTTACTGCCGCTCCATCTTATGAAAATTAACAGCATTTCGAGTACTAAATAAAACTAAAGGAACCAAGTCGATACCAACTCGTGTTTTTGAAATAATGAAACAAAGTGTAGAGATTTAAGAGCTCAGATTTGGCCATAACCTGTGTCCTTATGCAGTTATACTTTTTCTAGATGTGGTGCATTGCCACTAATGTTTGCACAACACTTTGTGAGGCTAAACTTTCTGACAGCTTCACACCTTCAGTAAAATATCATAATTTGCATTCTATTTTCATTGGTTGTGTCTGAAGTATTTATCGGACTGAATGGGACTGGAGGTTGCCTACATTATTCAACATTTCAAATTTTAAAAATCATTCACCTATTTCATGAATGAACTTTTGTGAGACTATCGAGTGGATTAATAGTTTTTTGCTTACTCTACTCCAAATGTCAGTGGACCCTTTATCATAAGAATCAGATTCCTATACAGATTTAATATTAAACTTGTCAAACAAAGATTCTATAACTGGACTGCTCTGGTTGAAAATTAATAACCATCTTTAATCAGTATTTTTTGCCAACATGCCTTTGAGTTGACCTCTTTTGAATTGAGTAATTTCACAACACCAAATGTTCTCTGGATCTGCCTAACCATAAGCCTGATTTAGTAAAATGGATTTGTCATTGCCTTGAAGAATTAACTTTGTGATCTTTTCAGGAGGAGGAAATCAAGATGGCCACTCAGCTCAGTGGCGCCGTCATGCCCATCAAAACGGTACGTTTTGAATTTCCTTAAAATTCCTCTTAAAAGCAACAAATACCATGTTGCCAAGTATTTAAAGATGGTTTACGATGTGGACATTAGAAATAAATGCGATTGGTTATAGGTGGAAAATAAGCCTAAACGTGAGTGTTATCCTTGACATTTCACAGCAGCTTACAGTAAACTGGCTGGATTTTGTTTGTTGCCATTCATACATAAACCATGATGTTGTAAGTGACATCTGTTTAAGTGATAGCAGTCAGATGATGACAAATCTCCGGAATCTCTGTATTTCTTTGATGAAACGTGTGAACCCTTTTTCTGATGACTGCTTTTTAAAATCATAGCTGGAAAGCAAATTGCTTGTACCAAAATACTGATGCTGCAAAATTTGACAAATTTGCAAATTGGTTAAAGTTGAATTGGTTTGATCGTGTTATTTGTCAGTCATTGAAGATGAAAACCGTTGAACCTGTTTTAACATCGTTTCCCTCCCATCTTCCAGGTGCACAAGAAGGAGAAGGCCCGGGTCATCTCCGAGGACGAGAAGAACTTCAAGGCTTTCGCCAGCCTGCGTATGGCCCGCGCCAACGCTCGTCTTTTTGGCATCCGTGCCAAGAGAGCCAAGGAGGCTGCCGAGCAGGACGTGGAAAAGAAGAAGTGAAAATAGTCACTCTGGAACTTTGCAAAATAAAGTGTTTAAAAGGATCAATGTGAGTGTCGTGATTAGTATCCTAATGGTCTTGTCAAATTAGGGCAGTGGTTCTGACATTTAAGACAAGCTCCCAACAGTCCAGTCAGATCTCAAATGCTAAAACATTCATGCTCCAAATGTGTTCATGTAATTTCCAACTGGATGTTTAACTATTAATAGTCTGAAAGTGGATATAATCAGGGATGTTTGAATATTTTCTGGCAATTGAATTGTCAATGTTTCAAATCCTGGGGGATGTTAGAGCTAAAAATACTAGCAACCATTTATCCATTATCTTAATTGCTTTTAGTCAGTAGTTTCAATCATCAACCACTGATCTTTTTCTTGTCACTGAAGTTTCCTTGCACTCCTAATTCCAGTATCACCTACACTAATTGTTGCAGATGACTGCATGTATTTTCCCAATCAAATCATCAATTGTATCTGTGTTTTACGATTAGATGAGCCACTGGGATACAAGTACTGCTATTTGGAGATCAATGGATTAGGAAATTGAGCCTCACAAGATGAGAAAAAGGACATTATGTCTGGTCATTACTAAGAATTGGGTATCAATTAAACAACGGGGTCATTTTCACAGGTTTCTGCACAGACAAGATTGCATTTGTAGATGTATTGAACTGTTGGGTTCAGATTACAGCTCCAAGCCTCTGGCCATATTGAGGAGTAAAAACAGTATTTATAACATAGAATTTAATGTTGCGTCGGGATGAGACCAGAAAAGAAAGATTTTAAACAAATTTCACTTCATGAACAAACCTGATTGAGGTCTACTCATAAATAGGAGGTTTTTGCCTTTTTTCTCTTTTACAGCTGACATTTTGACCTGTTGAAGCAGGAATAACAGCGACTCCATCTTCCTCGGGCGTCTTCACAGTGTGAATAATGTCGAGGCCTTGAAATTGAGAATTTAAATCTAACCATCAATGTTATATCATTGCTGCCTTTTGTTTTCAAAATGTCTTGTGTGAAAAAAGTATGTTCACGACATGCTTCAGTTACCTCTCCGAGCCCCATACAGCAGTTGATGGTATAAAAGACAAATGTGTATATATATAGGCTATCCGGTTACTGTACTTAAAGATTTATCCAATTATAAACTGACATCGGACTAAAGTGTCAAAGCTGTTACCTTGGCATAAAATATGGATTCAGTGTCCATATTAGGCTCGTATCTACAGCAGTAGGTGGCAGTAGAGTCACAAAATGTAACTCATTGATGGAGACATAAATGCATTAAGGGTAGGGTTGACAGCAATTCAGGACTTGTGAATCAATTTTCAAACTACTGGTTTTTTTGCTAGCAGATCATTAACCTGACATGACGGCGTAATTGCATCCCATTTAACAGCCTATTAGCAAATTATTGATGTCAGAAACTCAGCAGTAAGTAGAGGCTCTGGTACATGTGAATCAAACTTGTCTTTTAAACTCACAATTTCACTAAGAAATACAAATTTAACTAGTTCAAAACCAGGCAGAGAATGTTCTTTAACGTGACAGGTTGTTAGAATATTAAACGACCGTCTGCGGGACACTCGTGCACAGGTAGTAGAAGTGGAGGTCAACGACTCCTCGCGCCTGAGGGAGGTCGGCAGAGGTGGAAGGCAGGATAAAATCTTACCCGAGTGGGACATTTTAACACTCAGCTGCTGCAGAGGGGGGCAAAGTTGAATTTCAATTTTAATACTGAACGTTTTTTGGTGGCAGACATGAACCGAAACTGACTGTTAATACCAATCATTGCTATGACAACAGAGACTCTGGCCATTACTAAACTGTTTACACGTATTGGGTGTGCTGTCAGGTGAAACAAACAGTCAAAAAGTTAATAAACAACACAAGAGGTCTAAGAGAAAAATAACTCCCCAATTGAGTGAGATAGCCCATTTTGAATGCATAACCAGGCGAAAACGTCCACTTCCCCAAAAAATTATCCCAAAGTCAACATCTGCAGACTGAATCAAGATGGGGTGAGACTAAATGTCCTTGACTGTCTCCTTAAGTGTCCTCTCCGTGTTCCAACTGTCTGAATGCAAATAAATTATTCAGCTAATGGACGGGAGCGGACAGTCAAGTCATTTTGGAACGAGGCTGATTGATACGGCTGAAATGGGAACTCGGATTGATGGTCCTTAAGATGTATCCTTAAGACGGGATGCTGTAAAATAATCTATTTACTAAAACTGAAATGTAACGGGACACTATAGATCCTGAGAACCATTACCTCACACCACCTTTTCCTAAATGTGTTTACCGGGCTGTAACCAGATGAAAGTGACCTCCTGGTAACTAAGTATAGACTCATTATTCAATTGGACATCAACATTCAACATTTAACCAGTGATGAGGATTTTATTTGTCCTGTGATGAACTGCATATAGAAGCACCACCAAATAGTACACAGATCAATATCTCCTGTTTGTTTTTATTAAACTGTTGATTTCTTGTCACTGTGGCTTTAAACGATGCATTCACACTGAACAGATCAGCTCAGGAATGTAAGCTCGCTGTTACATTAATTGATATGCATCAAGTGAGCTGGATTTCTGTTTGTATACATTATTTATGTATTTATGGTCAATATGTCGATGTCGGTTCTGCTTTTCAGAGAGGCCGGGCATTTACATGGGTCTGAAATAAAAGATCTGTTTAACTGGAATCCTAATTTGGTTGCATATCAATACACGGACAAACAAAACATGAAAACAAGTCAGGAAGAGCTGAATGTAATTGGAAAAAACAGAAACCCTATATAAGAAATTCAATCAACAGATTCTCATAAACAGCACAATTTGCTGTGTTGGAAAAGGAGTAGGAAGAAGGAAACACTTATATAATCCTCCCCCTTCTCCACTACTCATGAATGAACCCATCATCTTTATCCTGAATATAGTGCATATACTGTATATATACATACAGAACATATATACACTCAATCTATTCATCTGTCTCATATCCATATGTATAAATATCAAATCATTAAAGGTACAGTATGTAAGAATTGGCCACTTGTCGATTTCAAGCTTTAAACAAACAGGAGGCAGCACATCACCACGAGTGACTGCTTTCTGCTGATAAACTGCAGCTGCTGTCAGCTAGTTAGCTCAGTTAGCAGTGCAGCTAGCGGTCCTATCAGCTGACTCAAGTCTACCCGGACTGGAAGCTCGGGACACCAGGAGGGTGTTGGTGTTTGTGTGTTCTTTCATTTTCTCAGTCATACCACGTAGACATGTTGGGTTCAAGTGTGTTTCTGTTGGTAATTTTGTTAATATTCAATTAAACTCGTAATCTTTATCTCACACACACACGCCTGGAGTTTTACAAACAGTTATCCAGATTCTAACCCGGATATCACACGGTGTCAGTAAAATAAGACGTAGAAGACTTAATTCAACTTCATCCCGCTGCGATGAGTGTAAACTTATCTCATAATCACTTTTGTTAATGGTGAGCAGCAGTAGCCACAATACATCCTGCCTCAATACATCCATTCAATCGTCATCACAGTCTTTGGTCACTGCTTCTCAATCACGATGGTTTGCTGCTTTTTTGTTTTTTGCGCTAGCCTAACGATAATTCAGTGAACCAGATGACTGAATAAAAGATGACTCTGTGCATCAGACACTCCTTTAGAAGATCATTACTTTTTGCAAAATACCTGCTGCGGCTTCAGTGTGATACAGTTTGTAGTTTCATTTCCTCCCTCCTGTTTCTCAGAGTGAACGTGTTTCCCCAGCTGCTCTCCTGGCGTGTAAAAGTGATCACGGCACATTTAGCATTCTCTGCGATTAATCGTTGTACTTCTCCAGCTGTATTCATTAGCTGTAATTAATACATTTCCTCCTGAGATCACTGAAGCTGCGGTGTCACTTCGCCTCGGTGATGTATTCCCCCGCAAGAGGGCCCAGACCACCACTATTTCTAGGTCAGTAAGCCAAATATAATGATGACAGAGGAGACTCATAGATAGTATTTCTGTTCAATGAGGTGTAACTTGAAGTCGAAGCCGGCTGAAACACAAGCCCGGTGATTGATTGCCACTAACGGTGATGCTGCAGCTTCCATCAGCAATAAGAAAAGACTTAAGAAATCGATAATGTCTTTGAAGATTTAAAAAAAAACAAAAAAACCCCTTTCCATGTCCAAAAATACCTTGAGTCGAGGAGGCTGCCGGTGGAACAAAAACGGCAGATGATGTTACACAAACAAACCCGGAGCAAGAAAGACTGAAGATGTGAGTGCATCAGGCCGTGTTAAGAAGAGATCTTTCTATTTGGGTTTTCATACACACAGCGTGGTCAGCAGCAGCAAGGCGAGCAGACACTGGGGAGGGCCAGCGGGGAGGGAGTCTGAGGAGAAAATCCATGTGTAAATGCAGTGAACGTCCTGGGAGGTGTTGAACCGACACAGCGGCAGCAGCAGCAGCAGCAGATGGCAAGTGTTTTGGAGCTGTGGCGTAACAGGGCTCAGGTGTGTGCCCCAGAGCAGACTGTCTGAATACCCATGGAGGAAGCTGTGAGGGTGAAAAACTGCAGGAGCGGAACTGACTTTAGGTGTCAGGAGGCAGCAAGTTTACACGTTCAACACAGATCAGGGAATTAATTTGATATCCTTGTATATAGATAACATCAACCTGTGAGAGGAATCTGTGTCTTCTGTGTGTTACTTGGTGTGTAAGCTATCAGCTTAACAGAGCAGATAATTAACAAAAAAAAAAGGGAGCAGGGAGCCGAATGTGTTTTATTTGTTACGCGTTTGGAAAAATTTGATTGACCCGCCTGCTGCACAAACCATTTCACCAGCTGAAAGCGTCTGAGTGGCTCAGCCCTCAAAGATTCGACCGTGTCTCCTTGAAACCGAAGACAAAGTTGTAATGCTGCAAAGCGTTTAATGAAAACGTTAAGGACACTTCAAACATCCTGAAATGTCGAAGCCTTCAGGGATAAAACATTCCTATTATCATTATAAAATGCACTGTAACTAACAAGCCGACCACACAAGGTGCTTTTAAACACTCAACACCACAGCTTTGTATTTTTTTGTTCCAAACTGGATTTTGATGAATACAAGTGAAGAAGTCATTTTTCGTGGCTTTATCTTACGTGGCCTTCGCCACTCCTTTGCCAAAGAACTCTGCAAAGAGCTGCTGTTGTGTCGGCACAATCTGTAAAAATCTATAAATGTTACGCAATGTCTGCAAATACATTCATGAAAATAATACACATGTGGGAGGACTGTGAAAAGGTTGAAGCATAAACGTGGCGAAACAATAGGTTACGTAACATGTGTTGCTGTCAAATGATTGAACATCTACACTGATGAATCAGTTTATGTTCACTTTAATGTGAGTGACATTCGACTAAAGTATGTGCATATGCATGTGGGTGCATGTGTGTGTGTGTGTGTGTGCGCGTGCGTGCGCGTCTGTTGAGGTCTAAGAGAGCAGAGAGTCACAGGTCCTCAGCTGTCTGGAGCTCCCACATGGAGATGGTGGTTGTGATGTGCTGGAAGCTTTGTTGTTCCTGTTGTTTTGCTGTGAAAAGTCTCTCACGCGTCAACAGGAAACCGGCCAGGACCAGCTGGTTCAGACAGGACTTCCTGTCTTTTCTGAATACAAACTGACTGAAGTATGGATCGTACTAACAGGATCTGAGCATCTGATTCCCCCTTTTTATGTTCACATGTAGCATCTCAGCCGAACTCAGACCCTTTTCACAGCCGACATTTTCACACCACCGATGTGTCCAGTAATGTTAGCGATGTTGCTATTCTACTACAGGTGCAATATAACATTCAAAAATTAAGTAAAATCATCAGCAGAATGTGAAGATCAGTTCTGGCATCGTGAAATCTGAAGTTTGGGCTGCTAGCTGCGGGGCTTATCGGGCTAACTAGCAGCAGTTAGCGATAACTCCAGCGATATGCTTGTTTGTTTTGAGGATGAATATCGACAGGTGGTCGCTTCTTGCGCGTCGCGCCTTTAGCTGTCCCGGTGAGCCATGTCAGCGAGTGAGTGTGCACAACACAAGAGCCATGGAATAAGCTTAACTAAATGGAATGCAGCCATCGTTAGTGTTCCACCTGTGCTCCTCCTGCATTGACAAATCAAGATGTCCGTCACTGGTGCACCATCAGGAGAGGCAAACCAGGCAAATGCTTTGGGTCCTCACTGGGCCCCAGCGACCTCTCCTATTGACACATTATTGCAATGTCTACTACAGAATTACTCCCTTAAACCACCCATAAAGGCAATATACCTCCAAATCAATGCTTTATATGTTGATCACCAGGTTATTGACAATGTGACTAAGTGGTTCATCAGTTTAATGTTTAAAAAAAAAGGTTTTTAGAGCATTTTGCTGTCAGATTATTTATAACATGATGGTGAATCGGAGAGACCAATGGCGTTTAACACAGAGACTGAGATTATTCCAGAGAAGCTGTATGAAGCCATTTTCTGTTTCCATTTTTTTTTTTTTTTACATTTTAAAGCAAGTCCCCATCTACTTCAATTGCTTATGAGGCTTTGCTTCAATGCTGTTTTGCTGGGACGCTCCGGAAATGTTTTGCGGACAAAGAAAGATTCACTTGATTTTCCATCCACGTGGGGGGGTGAGTAGATGATAATTTAATTTTTATTTCTGGGTGAACTTAACCTTTAAATTTGTTCTATGAATCCTTTAAGGCTGCTGTCTTAGCCAGGGCGTCCGTATGAAACAGATTGTGAACATTCCTGGTAAAATAAAGGACAAATGTCATGAACGCACTGGACATTTGGAGAATCTGATTGATATACTGGTCTTACTGAGCCCTCAGAGGATTACATGTGCTAAATAGGAAGTGTCGCTCTGGTTGCTACTGCATGTGCCATTAATACTTACACGCATTTCATTCACATATTCATGGATCATAAATTCACCCCTCTTTAAGCCCGAGTGTCACCTCACACATCTTCTCACGTTTCTCTTCCTCTGTGTGTGAAAGGCTGCCAGATACTGATAATCAATGATGATCAAAAAAAAAAGCCTCTGTAATGCATCTCCACAGTCATCTTTTGTGAAGGCTCGATTTTTTTTTTTAAATTTTTTTTTAGGAAGTGATCTCCCAGTAATCGAGCCCCATCTTAAAGCCCCATCCATCCTTTGACATCAGCAGCTGGACTCTCCTCTCCTCTCCTCTCCTCTCCACTCCCCATCATCTCCTCACAGCCGAGCCAGCCTCCTCCTCCCTCCTCCTCCTCCCTCGTCGTCCTCCTCCTCTGGCGGTCTGAGCCAATGAGTTTCATCGGAGGAAGAGCCAGTGTGTTATGGGAGAGGATTAAAACAAGTGTGTTTAAGAGTAAAAGAACAGCGGAAAGGTAGGAAGTGAGTTTTCTTAACTTGATCTCGAGCGGAGGATGAGGAGGAATCACAGCCTCGCGTTTTCATTCTGACTGGAAGTGAGTAGGAGCGTCAGGGACGAGCGGTGCTCACAAAGTAGACCGCTCGGGTCGAGTGCGAGGCTTTGGTTGGGTGTATTTAGGATTTAAACGTGGTTGTAATGTAATTTGATCTTTATTTTATTTCTTTAAAAAAGCGTGACAGATGTGCTGATCCGCTGTGATTCAGTGACGAGGGAGCCGTTTCCTCATCGCCCTCATTAAGTTGTTGGGTTGAATCGGCAGCCTTCCTCTCTCAGGAGCGGACGTGTTGCTTTACCGGCAGAGAGGGAGAGGTTGTTGTTGTGTTTATTTCTTTATTTTGCTTCGCTGTAACTTTTGCCCGGCTCTTGATTATTATTATAATTTTTTTCTTATTGAATTAAGTTTCAGAGCGATGCTTTTTTGGTGGTAACATCTGGGTTTTCCGGAGTCCACAGCTGGCGATCAGATCCACGGGCGCTGTCCCTGGTGCTGAGTGCCAAACAGTGCAGCCAACAGTGCACTTGTTCATTTGTCTCCTAGGGATGAGCCACTCTGAGTGAAGGATGCTGGTGGAGAGATTCACACTCTCTGCCCCTCTGAAGCAGTTAAACCCTTTAGCTCGAGGACACTTTCCTGTGCTGACTAATTCCTGTTTTTCTTTTGTTTAGTTTTTAAAAAAAAAAAAAAATCAGCTTTCACTTTCATTGTTGTAAAATGAGAAACTGTCTCCAACTGAAACTGTTCCCTATCTCGTGTTTAGTGCTGGAAAGAGGATGAAAAAAAGAAAATGACATGAAAGTGACATGTTTCTGTGTGTGTTTGTGGATAGCTTGTGTAATTCATACTCCACATTTTCACAAATCTTTCCAGGGATCTGTAAGAAAAAAACAACAACAACAAAAAACACCCTCGCCAATCTTCATGTCCTGTCTCCTGTCATTACCGAGGTGAGATGATGTTCCTGCTCTGACAGGCATGCAATAACAGCTTTGGTTAGGTTTTTTTTTTTTTTTTTTTTTTGCTTCTCCTGGGACTCAACTGGGAATCTCTCTTCTGTCTCTGTGTGACATCTGCATCAAGTCAAAAGAGGCTGTCTCCTGCGAGCGTGCCACGTCTTCACTGAGATCCCTCCAAGCCACGACTGCTCCCTCCTGTCCCTGGGAGCTCATACCGACAGCCTCACACACCGCACCGCTTCACTGGTTGGCAGCTCCTCTTTGACCTGAGCCAGGATGAATGACGTTCAGGAGGCCACCTCCCCGGCCACCAGCCTCAGCGGTCCAGCTACCTGCGTCTCCAAAGTGGAGCTGCGTGTGTCTTGCAAAGCTCTGCTGGACCGAGACACGCTGAATAAGTCGGACCCCTGTGTCATAATCATGGTACAGACCAACGGACAGTGGACAGAGGTGAGCCCCCCCCACCCCCCATCCTTTTCCCCCCACCTTTTAGTCTGACAAATGCACAATTGGTCCTTTTTGGAAAAAAGTGAGAGGCTGAAATCTCCACTTCTATAGGCAGCAGGATGTAGATTTTAAAAATTAATCCCCCATCTTTTATTCATCCCCGTATCTGACTCATTAAACACATCATTCCAAGAGTAAAGAATCATGCTCTGAATCCCACATACAGAAGAGCTCACATTATTCTAATTACAGCACCTTGAGGTGATCCGAGCAACACGTTGTTGCACAGAGAGCCACAGTTCTGCCAGCCCCTCCCTCCATTATCCAGTACGAGACATCCGAAAAAGCTCATATTTTGAGATGAATCAGCGGTGACGTGTGAAATTATAGACGTTGGGATGACTGTCCCTCTCCAGTAATACTCGAAAACCCAAGTTATCGCACAAGATCGACCGGGGAGATGAATCTGTTAATGGTTTGTTCAACACTTGCAGCTGTTTTTTTTGTTTTGTTTTTTTTCACTCTTGGAAAAAGATCATCACGGCTCGCATAAACAGCTGCCTGACTCATGATTAAAAATGTCAGAGGGAGAGCGGAAATTAGTCAGACGACAGCAGATTGTGCTGCTTGCCCTGTAGGATTCTCATTGTACAGCAGCAGCAGCAGCAGCAGCAGCAGCACATATGCATCCCACTGCTCTACATGTGTGGACGAACAGTAGGTGGAGTGTAATATGCAGTGTGATGTGTTGTGCTCCAGCTGAAAATGTTTACTCTCTCGGTCCGGTCCCAAGCTGATCCGAGCGTGCGCAGGAGGTCCCTCATTTCCCTGTTAATTAAGCCATTTAGTCCATGAGGGGAAGCCAAAACACAGGTCTCCATTAGGCGAGGGGGTGTGTTAAAAAGGTGGCCGTGGATAACTTATTGTATGGATTTATTTTTTTTCCCCCCTACCACCCCCCCTCATCCAGCTGAAAACCCCTCTTTTCAGGGAAATGGGAGATAATAATTACTCTGCCTGAATCCTGCCACATGGGAGCCATTTGTTGAAGATGTTTGGGCTGAATGAATGTGGAGACTGTTTTGTGGCAGCGATGATAAAAAACACTCAGCTGACAGTGTTGAGCGCACAGTTATGGATTTTTTTCTTGGTTGTAAGGAGGCTGCTACATGCAATGAGTGACCTGGGTTCAATGTAGCCTATGAGAGTGGCTATGTTTAGCTCCACTAACCGAGGCAAAATCATGTGGTGATGTCAGAGACGCTCTATCTATCTATCTATCTATCTATCTATCTATCTATCTATCTATCTATCTATCTATCTATCTACAAACGTCCACTTACTCAATAACATGCGTGGCTGTAGATTACACAACGTGGCCCATCATTTCTGCCACTAGGGGCCCCTCAATCAACATTAACAAACGATGGGCGTCGATGATGCCGTGAAGTAGCGAGGGATCATGGGAGTTGTCTTCATTGTTGAACAAGCACCTCTGCCGACGAAAGTGAAAAATCGCGCTCCATGAACGATTGAGCAGTTCAGTCAGTAGCTAGTTACTTCCTCATTCTCTAAAGCTTCACCTGTTGCTTCCCCTGTTTCCCCCAGAAATTAGAGCCACTAGAGGGCGTTAAAAGGTGGAAATGATGCCGCTGACAGGCAACCAAATGAAAAACACTGTTACCTTGGATAAAGTTACGTCATTTCTCTGGATTTGAACATCATAAGAAACATTTGGGACAACGTAACTAGACAGCTCAAATGTGAAATGTGACATATTAAGCTTTTTAAATTGCTGCTGTGTGTAAAGTAGTTAAAATGGTCTCCAGCGCAACCTGCTGTAACATCATAATGCTGCTGTCAGTGACTCTTTATAATAAGGGTACAAATTATATACTTAAGTAGTGCGTAAGTAATTTAAAGGTCCCACATAACACTCATTTCAGGTTTGTACATTTATTTTGGGTGTCTATTAGAATATGTGTACATGCTACTTATCTCACACTGTCCACTGCTGATAAACCACTATTCATCTCCATCTGCCAGCTCAGTTTTAGCTCCTGTCTCTTTAACGCCCCCCCCCTCCCAATAAAGCCCAGTCTGCTCTGATTGGTCAGCTCTTGCAGGTTTAAGCAGGCACCGAACACTATGATTTGGAACGTGCTTTACCTGCGACGATGGCAGTGCATGGAGCAATGCTAAGGGCAGTGACTGCATAGTTATGACATCACGACCTCACAGCAGTCCTGACGGCTTGTTTGAAAGAGCATTTTCTGCAAATGGTCTGAGTGCATTTCCTTGTGGATTTAGCGTTTTGATACCTTCACAGTATTTACATTGCAAGTAGACCTGCTTTGTAATCAAAAGAGACATGGAAATCTTACCACTGTACAATTGGCCCCTTTAATGTATGAATCAATGCAGGATGTAGCATGACTTCCTGATGACTCATGATGTCTTTATGTGATTAGTTTACACTTTACACTTCATCCATTAAGGAATGTAAATGAATATGCATCAAGTTATCTCAGATACACAACAGTCTATTTATGTGACTGTATTTATGTTTATTATATATAGATTTATCCAATTATATATTCCGCCTTTGGGTAGGTTTAGGTACTTTTGTGCTCTCAAAAGTGGTTTAGCAAATAAAATCAATGTACTTAAATGAGAGGTTACTACTCAAAATTAGTCAGGGACATTGGGATATTTACGTGTTTCACCTGATTATTTCTACAGTAACATTTCGTTTTTGCGAATATGTCTGGTCCCCAAAAATAATGCAACACACTTCTTTTGACTTTTACTACATATCCACGCACATGCACCCATATCCTAATATCCATAACTAAATTTAAGTAGTGTGTAATTTGTGCTCTTATTATAAAGTGTTAAGCCTTAGTGGCACGGCACTAATATTACTAAGGGGCCTCATGTGATTTACAAATTACCACATTTGTGTTTCGTGTGGCGCATTTTCAAAGTGTATATTTGACTCCATATAATGTCAAGGCTCTGTGTAAAATCAACTTTCAGGGGCAAAGCGTCTGTTTCTTCAGCAGCCACATAAATAATATAGTATAGCGTGGATTAGCCCACTTGATTTGCAAGTGTTAGAAGCACAAATACACATGTGTAGCTCATTCAGACCATTAAAAGATGCTTTGTGGCTGTACTTGACGATGGCAAGCTTTGTCACTTTCAAACATCAATATACCTGCTCTCACACCTCAGTTGATTTCTTACTTGTTCAGAAATAGAAATACAGCCCCAAATCGCCAAGATTAAGATCTACACAAGCCCTGTATGCTCACAAGACCTCTGTGTTTGTAGAATTAGCAGGTAATTTGCAATGTAATTTTTACCTTGGACTCTGGACTCTTATCTGTGCCTGATTAATATCACAGACATCCTCTGCAATCATTACAAATGACCAGAGTTCCCCAGGTACAGCAAACTGCTCCTTTGTGAATAGGGCTTCATCCTGATTTTTCTTGTAATGTCAAGTAATTATCGACCAGTAATTGATGATATTCTTGCTGCTAATACTCAAAAATAATTGGCAATGCTGGACTTTTACTTGCTGTGGACAATTTAGAGCTACTTTATGGTGGTAGAAGACCTGTTCTTCTTCCGCCGCAGTTTATTTATCCATCCTGACAGTCCTGACAGTGTACACATGTTGTCCAATCCTCCGCTGTCAAATCCCTCAGTACTGGGAGGCACCATTGCTTGTGCAAATTGTTTACTTACGTCAACAACTGAGTAAGAGGCTGAGCCCACTCATATCACCGCCACCCTCGTTCTCTTTTCCTGAGCTCACGCTGCATGGCCCCACTGACTTGCCTCTATTTGTCGAACCGCTTTTATTTCATTACTGCCGTACTTCAGCACCTGATCTCCTCCAAGGACAGACGCAGAGGCAGGGTGGAGATGATTTCTCTTCTTTTTCGTCTGAACCTGACTCGACATGCTCCCATGATAATGAGTCAGTTCAAACCCTGATCTTTCTGTTGATGCGCTGCACAGGCTTGTTACGATCGAGCAACACACTCTATAATGTTCTACGTTCCTGGCAGAACTGATTAGAGAAAGCCTTAATTTTCCATGTCAGGGATCTGTATGTAGTTTCTGGCCCTGCACCAACAACAAACAGGCGTCACAGACTTCAGCACAACCTATCCTCCGTAGCTCTGATTAGCTTTCATCAACAAACAGACTCATCCCAAATCTGTCCATCCAGATGGCATATAGAGAGGCGGAAGAAGGCTAGAAAAACAATAAAGAAGAGTGGGGATGAATGAGGCTGGGGAAGCCAAGCGCTCACTGGAAGTTCTCTCTTTGTGATGTTTGGCAGAGGAATACCTTCTGCAAAACCATCCTTGACTTTTGTCGGCTTAATATTTTTTTAATGCTTGAAGATTTAAAAAACTGAAAACTGACCAGAGTCGGATTGTTTTTTAAACATACAGCTGTTTGTTTTTCAGTTCAAGCTAATGAAGATGTGACAAAACACAATCCTCTTTTTTAGGCAACAAATGTGACTTGTTTTATTGTTTACCAACCGACAAATTCATTTCCAAATTGGCAGTAAGGCAAGAGAGAATAAATCATGATGGGTGGAGGGGTGGTGAGTGCTCAAAAGCAAAAAATTAGAAAGTCAGGAGCAGGACAGCGCTCCTGTTAGATTGTTTATTCATGCCCTGATGTTTCCGGCAGATGTCCTTCCTCGGCTTGCAAACAACTGGCGACAGTGATTGAAAGCATAAAAAATACAGTAAGCGAGGATAGTTTTGTCACAGATTAGGAAAAAAAAATGAACGAAAGCACAAGATAGTGAAGATATTTTATGAATACAATATTAACCTGGGTCACCCCCTTAATATGATGAAACACTTCTGTCCAGATGTGAGTGGTCTCTCCAAGATGAAAACGATCTCTTCAAAATGGAAACGCCCCTCGCTTAACCTTACTGTCGGGAGTCATAACTGCTTATGAGACAGTCTCAATTTAATAAAAACGTCTCTGTATGACCTATGTAAACAAACGAGACCCACAGTCACAGCGCTGCCTGTCACTGGGTCAGATTCCGACTTGCCGGGTTTCTTACAAGTCATAAAAATCAGAGCTTCTTTTACTGGCGTGGTGCTGAGAATGAATTGAGTCATATTTCACTGCCACAAATAGATAAATCACCTCACCATGCAAACTGCTGTGTTCAAAAAAGCAAAAAAGTATTAAGAATACGTGGCGTCTTCCTTTAATCAAGGTATTTACAATTGGAGGCGGTGATGTTCATTCCACTTTTTTACACGGGGTGCGCCAGAATCAACACAAAGTTGATAGCTTGAAACTGCTTTAACGGGAGCGCGGGGTCAACGACTGGTCTGATGAATGCAACAAATCAAACAAACATGTTTTTGACCTTTTATAACCTTCACAGTCACCAGATAATCAAAACAATAACTTTTGGAGGAATGCTGTTAATATAGCAGAGCTCAGAGACTTGGAGAATATATGTCAAGAGGCACTGGAGCTGTTCTTGTGTCACATCTGGCAATGGACCCTTTATTGCTTTAATTTATCATCATGAAGTAAATATTGATTGCACAATGTAATGACTCTTGAAAAATGACAGCTTCCGCTTTTAGATTGGTTCCATGACAGACTCATTTCCACTGTGCAATTCCGTTTTCCATCAGGTGTAAAATCGATACAACCATATCTGCTTTCATTTCTCTATTATAGACTAAATAAATGTATAAACACACCTTCTCTAATGTTTACCTTAACTGCTCCCTCCGCCCCGAGTAGTCACTTGCTTGAACTTGGCTGTACTCATATAAAATAATGGCAATTTCTCTTTGCATCTTCAGTCAATATGGTTCTTTCTGCTCTCACGTTTACAAAATGGTGTTGATTGTTTCATGGCAATTTTGAATAGTTTGTTCAAAGCACACTCGCAGGCGGGGTGAAGAGCCCGACGTAGAGGAATAATGGTGCACATTTCTGGAAGTTAATCATAGTGTTGCACTTAACATGTGATGATAGTTGGTAAGGTTATAAGTTTCAGAGAGAGGTTCATAACCAGCTAACTTTCTCACCTCCCAAAAGCTGGCCAATCACAACGTGAAGTGTGTATGAGTTTAAAATTAGGATGGGAAGGTGTACGGGGACGCACTGTTTGGCATTCTAACAAGATCTTTGGATGGACCAAACTGATGCGTGTGTACTAAGCATTTTGTATAAAGATGAAAATATACAACATTCACTGCCAATAGATATCACACCAGAGCACTGGCACCTCAGACTAAAACAAGTGTGCGTGTCATTTACTCAATAAAAATGAAAAAAATAAAAGAAAGCAGCATTAGATCAAATATTAAATGAGGCTATTTCTTGCTTAAAATGTTTTCAGAAACTTATTTTCACAATCACATCCTGAAAAACAACTGACAAGCGTATCAAACTTCATTATACATTTGCAGTTCGTTTAGGTTTTGGAAGACATTGTGGTTTGTATTAAAATTACTAACTATAATGAATGTAAGTTAACTTAACTACGTTACCAAGGTAAAATAAAGTGACTCAGCCCTCTGTCCCGGACCTTCTCCTGATGTGGACTTTAACATATCTTGATGAAACATAAATATGGGTCATAGTAAGCTGCTTTAAATGGTGACCTATATAGTCATTTTTCTGATGAGGACACGGCACATTTTTGTGCACTTTTTTGGCAGGCTAACATGAACGCTCATGTGCACTTACATGTATGCCTGGCCAGGTGAATGCCAGACAATACCAATAACAGGGAAAATCATGCCATTACCAGATATTTCATCCATGTTAATGTTAAGAATATCATATATTTAACCTTAAACTTGTCACACATCTATAGTTTGGTAATAACCAATGCGTGTATGTGTGTATCTGTGTGTGTGTGTGTGTGTGTGTGTGTGTGTGGAAGGCATAATTCTCATTTGAAATACAGTGCTATTCCTCAAACTGTCCGGTTCAGTCTGAGTATCACTGCCAAAGCGAGACGAATGAGACGAGAGGCCAATGTCGCCAATTTCTGAAGTCATCATGACTCAAAGTCTGGACCTGTTACACTGAAAATGAAGAAATGACTTTGGACATCCTGCCAGACAGAAGTTCAGGATGACCACTCAAAGACTTTTATAAATTAAAACCTTCTGTAGGTCTAAAGACAGTCTGTAAATTATTGTTAATAGATCAGCTCCAGATTATGATTTGTCTGTTCTGTTGTGTACACGTCTCAGAAAGGTGTAATTACCAAAACATACATTAAAAATAACCACAGTATGTCATAAAGCCGTGCATTTACCTCTTTTTTATTTACTGAAGTGTGCAAATAACCTCTGCACACTTAAATATCATGTCCAGTGATGATTTGTCCTTGTGACAAATTGGACAGCATATAAATGTTCACGGAGCTGTGTGAGAGCCAAATCCTACATCATGAGCTGATGGGGCCTCAGAGAGCTCAGCCCTTTCTTGTCAGGCAGTGAAAGACAAGCATGGACGTTTTTTCTGTACGCTGGGATTAAAAGTCCGAGCCCTCCAATCTTCTCTCATATCATCCCCTTGGCGGAACATAATAACATTTGCCCTTCTATATATACACACGCTGGTGCTGCCTTAATATGAGCGGGACATTTCCTAAATTATATTCTTCAATCCCATTTTTCAGAGATGTTTCTGTAAAAGTATACCGGATACCAGTGGTGAAAGAAGCATTCACATCTTTCACTTAACCGGCAAGAGACACGTTTTTGCTTTAACTTATCATAATGAAGTAAATTGACGTTGACTGCACATTTTGAAGGCTATAGAATAATAACACGGTAATGACGGCGTTTAGATAGGCTCCCATAAACGTAGCTTTCACAAAATAATTTGGTCTGCCACCAGTCACGAAATCTCTCAGCGATCCTGCGATCTGGTTTGCAGCCTGTCACAAGTGAAGTTTACATCCTGTCACCAGTGAGGTTTGCAGCCTGTTACCATTTCAATCTGCTTTCACGTCTCCATTAGAGTCTAAATGAATGATTAAACTCTGAGGAAAAAAAAAAAAAATTAGCCTCAAATACATAATAATAAGATTTATTATGTTATTGAATTATCAATATTGAGACATTTATATGTATTTGATATTAATGTTGTGTATTATATTGTTTTATATCTGAATATCCAAAGTAACTTATCAAATGAATGTAGTGGAATAAAAATATTTACAATAACAGTATTCAACTTGAAATGTAGTGGAATAGAAGTGGAAAGTAGCAGAACATGTAAATACTCAAGTGCAGCATTTGAGCAAATGTACTTTCCACCACTATAGGATACAATCTGTAAATCACTGTCAGATGAAAGCTGTGTTCCAAAAAGATCTCCTATTTCTTCAATCACACATTTAATAAAATCAAATAAGAAACATTTCAATGTCTACATGTGTTCGAAGGTTTAAAATCTTGTGTCCCCTCTCAGCTGGACAGGACAGAAGTGATCAAGAGCAACCTGCACCCGGTCTTTGCCAAGGTTTTCACATTGGACTACTACTTTGAGGAGGTGCAGAAGCTGCGATTTGAGGTCTACGACATCCACGGCACTCACAGCATCGGCACCCGCGACGATGACTTTCTGGGTGGGGTTGAGTGCACTCTCGGCCAGGTACGTAGATGCTACTGTCTTACTAACCTGTTTTGTTGACTTTTATGAGCTGCGTTTTCCAAAATACATCAAAGCTGGATCAAAGTTCTGTTACCGTGGTTTTGTGCTCTAAAAGCTGTAATTTGTTGGCCAGCAATGATGTAAAACATAGACTTCTTTTGTCGGTGATGTTGGTGTTAACATACCTTCACTAGCTACATATAGTGGCAGAGTAATTACTGGATGTTTATCTCTGGCGTTGATGACTAAGATCTCTTGACAATGCTCTCCACTGCTACGAGCTCAGGGCCAACGCTGTGTTTATCTTGCTTTTCTGCAGATCGTGGCCCAAAAGAAGATGGTAAAGCCTTTATTGCTGAAGTACGGGAAATATGCTGGCAAATCCACCATAACGGTAGGTTTCTCACATTGTGCCTGTGACCTTACTGCTCTGGCGAATGAAATTGTTTGGTTAGCTGGACATCATAAAGTGGAAGTCAGCAGCTAATGGCTGGTGAGAGCTGAGTGAAATAATGGATGGCAAATTGATGCGTAGTAGCATTGAGATTTCTGTGTTTGTTAAATTTTTTTTTTCCAGTCCCACACCTGTGCACTCTCAGGCACCGTAATGGACTTTTATTCTGTTTTCTGTTGTACTGTATGGATTTTCCACATTAACCCCCCATGGCTCTGACTTTTAGAGTTATTTTCAAATACTTTGGAGATGAAGTTGAAAACAAGACTTACAGAGTGACTCCATGTTCCTGCTTTACATCAGCATTTTAAAGGTACATTTTACGTTATCATGACCATGTCCATTTGCTTATCTATGGTAGTCAATTAGGATTAGTGTGATCAAAAAAATATATATAAAATATTATATCAGTCCATCTCTATCAGAAAATAATGTTTTGTGAAATTATAATAAGGTATTTGTACATTCTCATACCATTGAAACCCTGGTGGTGATGGTCATTAATCATCTGTTACTCATTTTTGGCGTCATGGGGCGCCATTACTACACACAGGGAAGCAAGCACATCCATTGAAAATTATGCATGTATGAGATATCACATGTGTCATATGTGGAGGAGACGAGCTGGAGGTTCATTAAGCACCATCTCACAGTTAACAAGCCAAGTGGGGGTAGCATATAAGAAACAGTGGTCCAGTGGTCTGTGGAATATCGTCTCCACCTTGGTCTGGGAATACACAAGAGAACTGTTGGCTGCTATATGGAGACCATATCTGTACACGACTGTCAAGGTTGTCAAACAACCCAAATCAAGAGCAAGAGACAGAATATGATTGGATGGTCCCTTAGAGAACAGATGTTCCTGTTTCTGTGCCTGACAATTGTTTATTTTGTGAAAAAATAAACGTGTTAACACTTAAATGTAGGGTACACATATTATTCATAAGCATACTGGGATTCATTAGGTATTATTAGTGCCTTATTCTGCATGACTGTATTATTTCACAACTAGGCCATTAACAAAGAATTTTCCCTCAATAATAGTAAAACCTGTGTGGGCTATGACTGAATTAGTTATGAGCAGAACCAATCTTTTAAAAGTGGTTCATATTCTTTAAGTTGGAAATAATTTGGGGTTATTTGGAGACTTAGGGTTATGTGGAGTTTTAGTGTTTTGTTACAAAACAATAGAGCATATTAATAGAGTGACTATGCATAGTACTAAATTGCATAGTGAATTTGCAGTTTAAAGTGAACTTATTATATGAAGAAAAATACGAAAAAGAATATGAAGAAACAACAGTTTTGACGTTACATCAAATGCGTTGCTCTACGAGTCAAATATATATCTACTGAAGTTAGCATGCTAATCAGCTAGCCTCTGCCTGTCTTGTCTCGTTATACCGATTTGTGCTGCGAGTGGTGCGTTTCAGCTGGGAGGTACATGCCAGATTTCACAAGCCCTGTTAGCTTTTAGTGTATTGAATGAACAAAGTCAACTCACAAGAATGTTAAGAAAGGAAACACTATTGCATCCATTTTCCTTGCCAAACAGACAATAACAACGGTGCACTTTCTGAATCCAGGTCAGGAGGCAAAATCTAGTTCAACTAGCTCCATGGCTAACTGAACCATGAGCTAATCAGCTAACGGTTGCTAGCTATAACCAAGGACAACTAGCAAAGAGCAGCAGTTGTAAGTTACTTGGTGATATGCTGTCCACTATGTTTGTGGAGCTACCTTTGAAATCTGGCCATATTCTACAAATGACACGGTTGTTAATTATCTGCAACGACTTCATGACTTCCGCTCTATAAGCAGTAATCAGGTTATTGAGGGAAAACTCTTAGATAATATCCCAGTTATTGTAGAATATGGATGTGCAGAAAAAGGCATTATTACAATAATGTCATATAAACAGCCAATATACCAAAGTGAAAGCTCATAAGCAGCTAGTTAATGGTGAAAAAAAATGTGTCTCTCAATACAAATTGTTACCGTAGACGTCTGTTTAAACTGCTTTTTCACATTAGCAGGAAGCTTCTTTTTAACTATTTCCCTTTGCATACTCCGGGCTGAGAGTTGAACCCATGATCCCTGGCGCTTTGAGGGAAAACGTTAAAGACAGAGCCATCCATTTTAAATATTAGACATTTCATCTCTTTTTCCACAGTTTGACTTATTCAAACCAGAGCCAGCAGCAAAGACCCTTTGAATTTCTTCAGGATAACTGTGTGGATTTCACACAGGGGGATTCTTTTGACCGTTCCATCGACTCAAATACTGTATAAAGCATTCAGCACACCATCATAATGTTAAACCCTCGTTTAAACCAAGTGTTTGCTGCCCACACATGCTGACACTAAGTTATCTCTTTGTTCATGTTTATTGCATTTTTTATATCGCACCATTTGCTCCTGTTTTGCTATAGCAGTATAGAAAGTGTGATTTACATGTTCAATATATGTATGAATACAATCATGAATATATTGTATGTAACACAATAAGAATACAGATTGTTTTGTGAAATGGACAGAGTCAGGAAACACACATGAGCACACACACACACACACACACACACACACGCACACACAAACACACACGTATATTATACGCATTTGAGGACTCATTTAAACATTATGCATTTCCTCAGGCCTTAATAATCTTAAGAAACATAATCTTAACTGGGGTGGCTCAATGGACAGGGGTGATATGGGCTAAGTAATACTTTATCGAACACATTAAAACTTTGCTATAACTTAAACAATGTTTATCTGCTTCATCTTCGCCTGTAATCTGACTGACTCGAGGTCTACTTGAGGTGGTGTGCCTTATGGATCAGTATATTCTATCAGAGCTCTAGATGGCCTATTTCCACAAAAATGGAAGAGTATAAGAGCCAGGGCTGTGAAAAAGAAATGAGAGGCTCTTTTTCATTATGCACTTCAAGAAACAAGTCGAAATGTCGAGAACAAACGTGACATTTCAAGATTAAAGTCGACCTTTTGAGACTACATCAGACAGCCAATATGAGTGGCTCAAAAAAATTGCCTTGTGTGGATGAATTGGTGGAAATGTTGAAGAGTTGACTCCATCGTCAGCATTTCTACCTCATTCACAAAATTGTATTTAAACTTTAATCTCAACATTTCCACTTTTGTCTTAAACTGCGTAATGATAAAAAAACTAAATACTTCCTCCTCTCACCTGCCAAATTCCATTGCAAATGTAACAAATAGCCTGATATGATTTTTAACAGATGTTTCAACCACTACTTATGGCCACCAGAATAAATGTTGACAAAGTATGTGTCTGCAAAACTAGAGAAGTTTCTTTATTTTGCAACTTTGAATTTTTGCCTTGTCACAGCACTGTGCTTATGCCCATGTTAGGTTTAGACACAAAAACACTCGGTTAGATTCAGGAAAACATCACGCTTTGGCTTATTAAAACATCTGTTTTGGTAGGCACAAACACGGGTGGAGATGTCCTGAGGTCTCGTCAACATCTTGTTAACACCCGGTTTTGTTACCACAAACATTCCCAAGACGGCCCGACTTTTTGTCAAAAATATAATTTTGTTGTTGCCACAAAAATGTCTGGAAATCATCCTGAGGCCCCCTAGAAATATCCAGTGATTTCACACAATGTTGAAACCTGCTCACCAGCTTGGCAGCCTTTTCAAATGTAACCAGCACTGTCAGGTAATAAACATGTAATGTGAATGGGATGTGACACATCTTTGCAGAAAAATAACCAGCTAACATTTTTTCCTGGCATTTAGATTGCCCTGACAAAACACACACACACACCTTCAGCCCTCACCTCTTATAAAGATTTTCCCCTGCACTTGCTTCCTGTCAAGACAAGCTGTCTGACAAAAAGTACAAGTTTCCTGCTATGCCAATCATTGCTGTCAGGCCTTGTCAGTCCCCGGCCGTGCGTGCTCTACAGCTACAGTTCTGGCATTTTGAAGTCAAGTTTCTGTCAGTTACAAATAGACGCTGGGACGCAGAGAGGGAGAGCAAACGTCTGTGTTGTGTGAGTGGGCCAGACAGCCCAGTAGGAGCAGCGTTCCTGCACTTCTTTTCTTTTAAACTAACACACACATATAAACAGACAGAGCAGCAGCCGCTCAGAGACCCTGCGTCTACAAAACCTCACAGTTGAACCGCACTATATGTGGTTACTTTTACATCCATAAAAAGTTAAACGCGCGAGTAGGAGACAATAGCCTATAACAGTGGAGGCCCATTAGTTTGCAGCTAATGGTGCTTTCTGCTCTCTAGTTTTAATGGTCAGCAGTCCTGTGTTAATTAACAGCCTGCTCACTTTATGTACTTCTCTCCACAGCGCAGCAAAAGCAGAGCTTTTTTGGCGATGGAGAGTAAAAATGGTGGACAAGAAAAACACATAAATGCTGACAAATTGTCAAGAATGCCTGTGTTAAATCTCAGTCTTGAATTGGGATCCATGATGTATAAATATTTGCGTTGAAGAAGGTCTTGAATAAAGGCAGACACCATAATTGTGTGAAAACTCCTCCAAGTTATTTTTACCGTAATGGTTTTAGACGCTTATGTAATCTGCAGCCAAACATCATTTGTCAAAGAAGTTCTGTATTCAGTCTGTAACAGTAGCTTTAAGAGCTTTCACATGCATGTTTCTAACATACAAGTTAGTATTTCTTGCTGTAAATAAGGAAGCCCAAAGAACAAAACAT